>NW_028301552.1:7505000-7702500 GCF_042242905.1 Orbicella faveolata | reverse complement strand
GCTATTGCTATTTCTATTACTATTGCTATTACTATTGCTATTACTATTGCTATTGCTATTGCTATTGCTATTGCTATTGCTATTTCTATTACTATTGCTATTACTATTGCTATTACTATTGCTATTACTATTGGTATTACTATTACTATTGCTATTACTATTGCTATTACTGTTGCTATTGCTATTGCTATTTCTATTACTATTGCTATTACTATTGCTATTGCTATCGCTATTTCTATTACTATTGCTATTACTATTACTATTGCTATTGCTATTGCTATTGCTATTACTATTACTATTGCTATTGCTATTGCTATTACTATTGCTATTACTATTGCTATTGCTATTACTATTGCTATTACTATTGCTATTGCTATTGCTATTACTATTGCTATTACTATTGCTATTTCTATTACTGTTGCTATTGCTATTGTTACTGTTACTGTTACTGTTACTTCACTGTCACTGCCACTGTCACTGTTACTGTTATTGTTACTGTTATTATTATTGTTATGGCTTTAAATCAGTTTGCTTCAAACGTTTGTTTTTGCTATCCTTATCATTGCACCAGGATTTAACCCATGGCTTTGATGTGTTTATCTCCTCTATCTGACCAGAGCTTGAAAGTTACTTCCGATATTTTAGCGCTATGGAAATCTAATCTTCTTTTTTTCCTCCTCCTCCTCCTCCTTCTTTTTCTTCTTCTTCTTCTTACTATTACCATTACTACATTACTATATTACTTTAGAAAACAGTCCTAAGAAAATACGCGCGTTGATTGGTTAAAACTCGTGTTTCTATAACTCGATAGAAACACAGAATTAGCACGAGCTGTTGATGTAATGATGGCACGACCGAAGAGAATTTACATTTTGATGATCAAAGTAAACAAGCTGTTTCCCTCTTTTTCGTCGAGGTGTTTTCTAAAAGAAGTAGAAAACATGTTCTCCGTGTTTCTGCACAGGCAGCCCAAGCTCTCTTTATGAACCACACAAGCAACACAATATGGCATCGAATCACAAGGGTTTATATGGGAGTGAAGATTATTAATAAAAATGGCCTACCTTATTCCGTACGTGTGTTGTTTACTCCTGGTGTGGTTATTTTATCGATTGAACTTGATTTAAGCGACTTTTTTGAATTCCGATTTTTCCTTTGTAGAGGAATAAGGTAAGCCATTTTTATTGAGAATTTTCACTTTTAACTACCTCCATGGATATCTTGTAGAAAATCCCATATAGACCCTTGTAATTCAATGCCATATTGTGTTGCTTGTGTTGTTCATAAAGAGAGCTTGGGCTGCCTGTGGTTTCTGTCGAGTTATTGAAGCACTCGTAAAAGTTTGAGAGAACTTGAAAAAGCTATGGAAACACTCGCCTACGACTCGTGTTCCCACAGCATTTCTTGGTCTCCCAATCTTCCACTCGTGTTTCTATAAGTCGATAGAAACACGGTACATGTTTCCCATTTCTTAAATGTTACTATATTACTATTACTATTTGAACTTGTTTAATTGGATACCTGTAATTGGATACCCACGTGATTCTTCACGTCAATTACGTACGCGCGCTTTAATGGCTTCCTTCGCAATGTTCCTACAGTTTTCAAAACTTATGAAAAGCGCTATAAACGTTTTCGCTCAAAAGAACTTCCCAAAAGACATTTTATTTCCGAAATTTGTTATAGACACGATTAATTAGTAATTGGACCTCGTGTCATACAACTCAGGGAGTAATCGTGCTCGTATTTTCAAATTGGCCTCGCACTTCGCGCTCGTCCGATTTTGAAATTTCTCGGGCGATTACTCCCTGAATTGTACTCTACTCAGTCCAATTACCATTACCCATTAGTATTACCATTACTGTTACTATTACTATTACTACTGCTATTACCATTACCATTACCATTACCATTACCATTACCGTTACCGTTACCGTTACCGTTACCGTTACCGTTACCATTACCATTACCATTACTATTGCCATTGCTATTGCTATTGCCATCGTTATCGTTGTCGCTATTATTGCTATCGTTATCGTTATCGTTACTGTTACTGTTACTGTTACTATTATTATTATTATTTTTATTATTATTATCATTATTATTATTATTATCATCATCATCATTATTATTGTTATTATTATTATTATTATTATTATTATTATGACTTTAAATCAGTTTGCTCAAAACGTTTGTTTTTGCTTTCCTTATCACTGCACCAGGATGTAACCCATGGCTTTGATGCTTTTGCCTCCATTATCTGAATTAGATAAAGCCTCGTTTCCACACGTGTTGGAGTCATCATGATATCCTCCTGTACCAAACCCGATTCTCGAGTCAGGGGTGTCGCACACGGCTCCATTGTTACCCAGGAAACCGATCCTTGCTTTGGACGAGCCCTGAGCACCACCTGCAGCATTGAAGCCTTCTTTGTTACAGTCGAGCTGCAAAGAAGCCTCTGAACCAATCAGCGTCTTCCACGTGTTACGACCCAGTGAGGTGTTGCGGTATCGCCCGTCAGCGATCAGTGAGTACAAAGAGTTGGCCTGCTTGTTGATGACAACGAAGTTGGTCTGTTGGCCGATCTTCATACCAAGACAGATCTTGGAGAAGGATGTGTTCCAGTAGGTCGGTAACTTGGTCTCTTGCATGTCAAACCCAGTCTCTCCTCCACGAAGATTGTATTTGTTTTTATCGCTCCAATACGTCGAGTTATAATGAAAGGTGTTCTGAAGAATAATGCAGTAAAAGAAGAAAATTCAACTTTCCAAACAAAGCATCTGGTAAAAATTAATTTACAAGAGTTCAGGTGAATAAATCGTTTCGAGATTTTAAGCATCGTTTAAAAGGGTTGGTCTGGAGCACGAGAACAAGCTGAACTGAGCTTTGAATCCTTTGGCTTGCACTTTTAATATACCTTGTTGCCGTCAATCTTCATGACCGGCGTCCATCCTCCATCCCCACATCCAAAATCTCCCATGTGACAGAGAACAGAAATTGGTTTTGAGTCAAAGTGAAGCGTAACCAGCTCACTCACCCGAGATCTGTTGAATATAAAGATACCACTAAACAGATGATGACCGGAGTGATTAAGGATTGCCCAACTATTGGCACTGTCGCGTTGGGTCAGAAAAAAACAAACAAAAACAAAAACAAAATAGGCAAAAAAACACAATAGGCAAATCCTCCTGAGCGTTGTTGGAGACCAGAACCTTATGGTACAAAAGTAGATTTTTCACCTAGCAGGATTCGAGCTTACGACCTCCGAATTAGCTCGTTGTTGCCATACCGACTGAGCGACAAGACCAGACGAACGCAGATTGCTGGCAATGCAAGTCGCCGGTGTATTCACACGTGGCAATGAACTGATTGTGAACAGGCGAATATAATGTGTAATGCCACGCGGCACTGGTATTAGAAACGTAATATAAAGTGCTGGAAAATAACCCGGGAACCTCGGTTAGCCCCTAGAAAGGAAATTCGAAACTCTCCCTTTCCAGCTTGCTGGGTGGCGCTACATTTCATTCGCTGTTGTGCTCTGTTTTACAAATGCCTCTCTCCCCCCTCTCCCGCCAACAACTGATTAATGACTTACTCGTGTAGCTCGTATAGTTCCTTGCAAGACTTCGCGAGAGCTGGAAGAAATAGGAAAAAAAAAGTTTCAGCGTATTTTGAAAAGAGCAGTTGATGCCTTATACGTTCAAAAAGGTTAGCCTCTCCTTTTGAACCGTGCTGTATGAAAAACAAAACAACTGTTTGGAGAACACGAATTTACAAACAAAATTATTGAGCGAGAATGGAAACTGAATGAGAAATTAAGAGGTCCAAAATAATTTGTTTGATTGAAAACATCTTTAATCATCAATACTTAGAAATTTTGGAGTCAACTGTGGAAATTCACGAGCAAATGGAACTTATTAGAATTGTTTTGCTCCTTCACTTAAACTTCAACATGAAGTTAAATACCGCACGGTAACAAGAAAGAAGACAAAAATTAAACAAGCGAGCTGGAATAAATGGTTAAAATGAGGAAATGAGTCACGATAAAAACTTAAATAAGCCTCTTACTGTCAAGCCTGAAGAAGTACCGAGGAGTTACCGAGGAGTAAATAAAAATTACAATGTTTACTGATCTAGGAAGCCACATCAGCCTTAGCTGGTTTTCATGTGGGTCTTCCATCCTGGTCGAATTGGAATTTGGAGTGTTGGTTTTTGTCGAGGAGCGAAAACCGGAGAACCAGGAGAAAAACCCTCGAAGCAAGGTGAGAACTAACAACAAACTCAAGCCACATATGGCACCGGGCCCGAGTCGAACCCGAACCACATTGGTGGGAAGCGAGCGCTCTCACCACTGGTCCTTCCCTGTTCCCTCGTTTTCTCAGTGGTGTGGCAATATGGTGACCAGATGTCGAAGTTTGAATGTTCGACTGGTGCACACATCACGGTCATAAGTCGATGGATAAGAATGTATATTACGCAATGGAAAACTAAAATCTCACAAACTCTTACTCCCTTGTTTTAACAACATAAATTATCACCTCACTTATTAACTAATCAATCATTAATTTTAACTTCATATTACCACCATGGCAGTTTGCTCCAGTGAATCCAGGGCGACAGATACAACGATATCCTTTACTGGTGAATCCAGCTTGACAGGTTCCATTGTTCAAACATTGGCTGCTGCTACAGGGGTTCTTAAGAGAAAAACAAAATACAAAAAGAACCGAGATTTAATAGGAAAATATCTCGTGCCCTTAGAATACCGGGATTTTCATCTGTAAAACTCTTATTTCACACATTTCAATTGCGCAATTTTTGGATCATCTATGGCATTACCTCGATAGCAAGAAAGGTGAACGTTGGTTTATCTTGAAGGTGAGATGCAAACTGGTTTTCATCTGTAGCGTTGTTCAACTCGCATTTGTGTTTTCCTCCCTTCAATGGTCCTAAATTAATGGACACACAATTGGGCTCCATATAGCACATCAAGCGACAACTCCCTTCGCTAGGCACCTCCGCACTCCTGATCACGTGGTTCTTCATTGCCTTGTTTGCAACTGGTTCCTTAAATATGATGTCGCGACATTCATCGTCTTCAAAAAGAATTAAACAAATTAAAACTTATGTCTTAAAAACTAATTGCTAACAAAACAGGATGATCTTTCTGAGTACAATATTTTCTGAGGAAAGTCTGCGTATCTGAATTTCCGTTGAGCATTTCATAGTTGTTGTTTTTTTTTAATTAAATTTTTGCCTTTATTTCGCCATATATATTGCTTACATATACTGCATGATTTACTTTCTAAATTGTTATTATGCCAATATTCATATACAATATTTTTCTTCGTTTAAATTATTTGAATTGCTGATTCATTTGACATACAACATCAACAGTGGTAATCGAGTTTTGACTGTTGTCGTCATTTAAGATTCTGGAAGAGGCGACAAGCCAGAAAGTTTCACTAGAGCATATTTATGTGTTGCCCAGGAAGTCAATTCGACAGGAAAAGCCCAGTCAACGCTGTGCTTTTATGCAGACAAATTCAGGCTCCGTAAAACCATCTATTCCGAAAATCCAACTAAGAGAAAAAAACAAACCAGGAGAGTATGCTTACCAGAGCAACCACAACATATCGAGGAAATGATTCCAAGTGAAATACAAATGATGTAAAGGTTGATTGCAAATTTATGCTTAAACTGAATCTCCAGTGAAGAGGTCATCATCTTGTGGATGATAAATTGAGAGTCTCAGGGAGTTTCAGTAAGTTTCAACCTTTAATTTGACAGCAGATGTTCTTGTGTTTAAGCTGAGTAATGTCATAGTCTAATGGGTGGTTTTCATATATTGACAGTATTGAATAAAAGTGGTTGGTTGCTAAGATGCTGTAGCGGGTGGCAATGAAAATTAGTTAACTGTCAACTTAAAGAACAGGAAGTTAAAAAGTTAAAATTGAAAAATGTCTAAGCACTAACTTCTTTTTAAAAATATAACCAAATTATTTCAGCTGGCTGATTATTGCATACAGGGCCGTAGCCAGAAAAAAAACAGTATGACTGAGGCCATGTCCATGGTTTACTCTTCCTAGGTGTTAAGGGTGCTTATCAGTGATGACTAAAAACAACAAAAACAGCCCTGGCACAACAGCCGAAAAAATAAATTATGCTATATAAATTATGCTTAACAAATGTAAAACAGCGCCTGCGTCATCACGCTCCTCAATTCATCGAGAACTTCTTGCATACTCTTGAAAAGACCAGTCTTTCCTGTAGAAGCGTCCTTCCTGTTGGTCAATACTCTAGACAAACGAACAAGCAGTGCTTCATGTTTATTTCTATCCTTCAAATTATCTTTCTTGCCTTTCAACTCCTTTGAAACAAGTCCCACATTAGCCATTAACTCTCATAAACTCTGCATGTAGATATCACGGTTACAGGGATCAGACACCACTATGTGAAATAAGACTTCAGTTGATATAAATCCTTGTCGTCTTAACCTCTGTTAGCGAGGAAATGCTCGTTTTTGTTCTTTTTAGTCATAATTGACGTAATATTCTCGCGTGAATTTTCTCTTCCGTTGCAAGTCTTCAATAAGTCATGTTCTTCCCAAAAAGCGCTAATAAGCTCATACACTCTTTGTAAAATTTTAAGTTTTTAACTCCATGTCGCACAGAAAGAATTCGATTCATCGGGACTCAAATTCTTTGTGACGGTTAATCGTAGTGTGCTCTTTCATTATTCCCAACTTATCTTTTTGTATCTCCATGAGAAACAGCATCGTTTATACTACAGCTACTGAGCAAATTTTGTAAACAAAGATTCTCCTATTCCCTTCTCTGCGAAAAGTCCTATGTTGACGAAGAAAAATGAAACAGCGACATCAGCAAAGATTCGCCTATACAAATATAATTTGCTGAAATTAACCACATACACGTTAATTTGGTTCCTTTTGCCATTGAGTATAAGTAATTTTTTGAATGCGAGTGCAATTAACATTTTAAATTGCAGGTGAATTTTAGAATTCTCTCGAAATTGCACGAAGCTTTATCCGGGGACAACTTAAAGGAATTTTCAAATACCACGAGGAGTGTAAATCCTTGATTGCGTCAGCGTTCACTCAATTACTCTTTTATTATATAAAAGAGAATTTTTACTATATAAAAGAGAAAATTATGAACGCGGGAGTATTGATTTTTCATGCAGTGCGATAACGATAAATTGTCCATCCCCCCTACGATCACAGTGAAGTTATCATTTTTTTTTTCATTACACAACAGTATATGTAATTCTTACTATATAAAAGAGAAAATTACGAACGTGCGAGTATTAATCTTTCCTGCAGTGCGATAACGATAAATTGTCCATCTCCCCTACGATCGCAGTGAAGTTATCATTTTTTTTTCCTTTTTTGCATGACTGTTAGGATCGGAGAAGAAAATTTCTTAGATGAAATATCATTGAGCTATAAATAAAGCGAACCAACAAGAATACGTTCCTAAACAGCCTTGATAGTGAACTTCTTCGATCAAAGTTAGACTCTTGCGAGAAAAAAACAAAACAAAACAAAAAGCAGGAAATAATAATAAAAAGGATGCATTTTATGTATTGGAAAATGAGTCAGAAAATAACAAGACTGAGCTCAGCTTTAGCACAGGTTGCCTCTTGCACGAGAACAGACGAAACCAACAGAACGGCGAAGATCAAAACATAAAGCATAGTGACAGGTACCGAAGACTAAATAAGTTATAGTAAATCCCAATGCGACGCTCACGGCTTTTCTTTTTCCTCACAAAAACAATGAAAGCTTTGAAGTCAATATTTGGCTTGTTGGGAAACCATGGTTTTATATCTCCATTTCGTATTTGAAGCCAATCAGATAAGCTCTTAAAAAGAAAGTTGTCTTTCGGAAAATGGGTAACGAATGTTTTCTCTTTTTTTAAAAAAAAGCTAAAATTCCTGCTAGCGCCTTTGTTTTTTTTTTTTTTTATTAAACACAGTCATAACTTATTATAAAAATAAACTGGAAAGAATAACGGTTCAAATACCATGCTTAAGGGAACAAACCAGAAAAGAGAAAAGAGAGAAATTCAAAATCCCTGTTGGCGTCCTTTTTCGAGAAATTTTCCATTCAGTCATTATTTTTTTGATGAAAATAAACTAGAGAGAACAAATTCCTCCAACCAGTGCCATGGTTAAGGTAAGGAGAGTTTGTGTTTTGATATTGGGGTTTGAATCTTCAGTTCATATTTTGATGAGTCATTTTTCTCGTTTTCCTGTTTATATGATTTTTAGTTAAGATGTTTAGCAAACATTTCACTTGAATATAACGTACGTAGCAAGTGCATTAGTGGTTAACCACTACGAATTAAATTATTCAATAATTTATTGGGATATTGATGTCTTGACTATAGTCCTACAGCTTATTATGTCAACATATCTAAATATGGAAAATTAGTGTTCGTGTTAATCAAGGTATTTGAAATTAACACAACTTAAAGCGAATTGAATAAAAGCGAAATTTTAAGATTCCCGTTAATTTTCTAAAGCGTTAATTTCCTGTGGGGTTTTTTTCTTTTAATCAGGAGATGGTGCTTTAAATAGGCCTTATTCACGATAACCGCCATGGTTGTTTTTACATTATAATGCAAATCAGGCACGTGATTTCTTAAGGGGCAAACAATTAAGCTAAAATCGGCAAATTTTAGCTGCTTTCTTATCATGTCCGATAATTTTTTTCATGTCCATGCTTTGGTTTCAGTATTGGGGTCAAAATATTCCAAGTTTTACAGAGTTTCGGCTCTTTTATAAAAAGAAAACGGTCCGCGCAGTTAATAAGTCAAGTTATCCAGAAACTTTTTTCAAACTTAAATTAATAATAAAATGATTATTTCAAAATTGGCTCCAAAATGCCATATTGCTACAGATACTTGACCATTTAGACGAGCCGATTTTCAGAAAAATGGGAACCATTCAAATGTTTGCCCCTTGGCGGACAACGTGGCTAATTTGCATTGTAATAAGAAAACCATCATGGCGGCTATCGTGAATATGGGCTGTTAATCATGTGTACAATTATGAGACTTCATTTGATATGGAACACTTGGTTGTAACATTCAACGTAATGTTGACGCCAACGCAGCACAGCACTTTCACTAATAACCTTGCTGGTTCTTTTCATTTTATATTAAATAACAATTTCCCTAATTAACCTAAGAAACAGAAAAAGAGAAGGATTCTGGTGGTTGTACAGTAGTCAAATGACGCCATCATGCAGATCGCCTATTGCTAGAATATGAACCATCAGTACTCACAACATTGAACTCTTCTTTGTAACAGTTCAGCTGTAAGGAGGCCGGGACAATTTTAACGAGGGTAGAAACTAGTTTATGCTCTAAACTACATTTGCAGTATATGTTTTTAAATCTCATTCCATGCGACTTCAAAACGTTTATTATATATCTTACTAAATGTTTTGGTGTGTGGTATCGCTACACTTTTATGACTTGTAGCGTATTTTGACTCGCCCTACGGGTTAGTCAAAATGCAAACAACGAGTAAAAATATAAAGCGATACTACAAACCAAAACATCTAATAAGGGATTTATTATCCAACTGCTGTAGTAAATAAGTTTATCAACGAAAGAGGAAGAGAGTGACAGTTTTTTTGAGCGCGCGCCGACCTGTCTGGCAAACAGGTTTTCTACCGTACAAATAACTGTGCAATATCGCTGTATATTTGTGCTATTATTTGGACGGTATTCGCTGCAGTTGGACAATAAATTCGCTATCATTGCACCAAGATGAATCCCATGGCTTTGATGTGTGTCTCTCCATTATCTGGCTGGTGTTTTGAAGCTTCGTTTCCACATGTGTTGAAATCTTGAGGATACCCTCCTGTGCCAAAGCCGATTCTGGAGCCACAGGTAAAGCAGCCATTGTCGTTGTCACTAATGATACCAATTCTTGCTTTGGAAAAAGTTACGTCGTCACACACAGCATTGAACCCTTCCCTGTTACAGTTGTTTTGCAAAGAGGCCTGTGAACCAATCAGCGTCTTCCACGTGTTACGACCCAGTGAGGTGGCGTGGTATTTCCTTTCAGCGATCAGTGAGTACAGAGAGTTGGCCTGCTTGTTGATAATGGTAAATTTCATTTGTGGATCAATCTTCATACCAAGACAGATCTTGGTGAAGGATGTGTTCCAGTAGGTCGGCAACTTGGTCTCTTTTGAGTCAAACCCAGTCTCCCCTCCAGGAAGGTTGTATTCAATTTTATTACTCCAGTACGCTGAGTCATAATGAAAGGTGTTCTAAACAAAAGAAAACGACAATACATGTATATCCATATAACATTATGGACCTTACTAAGTTCTTGTTTGAAATAGATATTTATTTATATATTTTTTTGTACATATATTGACAGGGAACAAAACAGTTGTTTTGAAAACAACTGGTCAGTAAAGGCTTTTACCATATGATCACCACGATCGTTGTAAGAGACTGAGGAGCAGGGAAGGCGCAGTGGTACGAAGGAAACGTTTCTGGCCAACATTAGAAATATTTTCTCGGGCACTGAGGGTCATTTTACGAGCTTAACTTCCTTAAAAGCGTTCTTTCTTAAATTCGAGTTCGTGATGGGGGAGCTGTAATCTAATCAATTATCAGTTAAACTTTGGTGATCTGTCAGCCCATCTTCCAGAAGTATTTGACCTTTGCAGCTCTCAGTTTTCTAAGAATTAAGACCAGAAAAATACCACACCTTGTTGCCGTCAATCTTCATGACCGGTGTCCATCCTCCATCTCCACATCCAAAATCTCTTATGTGACAGAGAACAGAAACTGGTTTTGAGTCAACACGGAGCGTAACCAACTGACTCACCCTCGACCTGTTAAATATAAAAATATCTTTAAACAATCTGCTCTTAAATCAGGAACTTTTTGTGATCAGTTTTAAGTAATTTGCGCAGAAAATACAATAATTGCTCAAATGCTATTGGCTCCAAAAAAACCACAGCTCTGCCCGTTTGTATCAGCTTGGCACCTTTTTTTAAAGCCAGAAAATATATTCTAGTTCTTAAATAATTAACTATTTAGTTTATCTGTTAGAATCTCATCCCTCATGGTCCAAGTTTTTTCGTTTTGTCTGGAGTGGACTGCGATTGCTTGCGTTTTCACAGTCCGGTTGTGAGCCTCCTCCCATGGTGTGGGTACGGTCTCCGTGCGGGCTTTGAACACTTTCCCCGAAAATTTTAATAACCTACTTGTGTATTTCATAGAGTTCCTTGCATGTTTTTGCGGCACCTGCAGTAGAAGAATTGGAAAACAAAAGGAGTTTAATTTACAAACAGGTTTGTTTGCCGGTTTTACTTCGTCCCTCCCCAATTAACTACCCCTGGGTATTCGAGTATACACGTATCGTCAACATTACATCATTGTAACGTTTCAAAAAAAACTTAATGAGATGAGGAAGAGTTTAAATTTGTGCAATCGATGTTCACATTACGAACATAACTGGATGAGAAAAAACAGTATGTATCGGAATACTGAAAACCCATCAGATTTTCCCCCGTGTGTTAACTGGTTAATTATTTAGTTACTAGTTAAGTCATTAATTTATTATTTAATTAATTATTTTAATTTACCTTTACGACAGTTTGTTCCTGTGAATCCAGGGCGACAGATACAACGATATCCTTTGTTAGTGAATCCAGCATGACAGGCTCCATTGTTCAAACATGGGCTGCTACTGCAGGGATTCTGTTAGGAGAAAAAGTCTGGTTCTGGTCTCTGAAGAAGGTTGTAAAAAGTTTCAAATTTACATTGAACGTCCACACAGCAAATAACAAATTGGAAGGAGTTCAAAGAACTATTGTAACGTCTGAATACTAGGTTTTTAACCATAAAACTGTTATGGTACAAATTTTCATTGTGGGCTTTCTTTATTCACTGTAATTAATCGGAAGTCTTTTGAATGACATTACCTCCATAGCAAGATAGGTAAAACCCGGCTTATTTACAAGATAATTTGCAAACTTGTTTTCATCTGTAGCGCTGTTCAACTCGCGTTTGTGTTTTTCTCCATCCAATGGTCCTAAATTGATGGACACACAATTGGGCTCCATATAGCACATCAAGCGACAGCTCCCTTCACTGGGCACTGCCTTACGTTTGATCACGTGGTTCGTCATTGCCTTGTTTGCAACTGGTTCGTTGAATATGATGTCGCGACATTCATCGTCTAAAAAGAAAATTAAAAAAATTGAAAATTAAGTTTTAAAAATTTGTTGCAAACAAAACAGTATAGTCTTTCTGAGTACAGTATTGTTCTCCGTTTGAATTATTTGAAATATTTGTAAGGGCCAATTTCCAATTCCCTCGGTTTCAATAGGCAAGATTCACTCTAGCTCACTGACTTTAATTCGACTAACACTCCAATAAGACGCTCCTGTTTGCTTGTACATAGTTCCATCGATCGTCCGCGTCTTTATCCGTCTTATCCGTCATTATCCGTCATTATCCGTCTTATCCGTCGTATCCGTCGTATCCGTTGTTACTTCGAGTGAATCGCATACACAACTACAACGTTTGCCGACGTTCGTCATTACATGCACACTCCAAAAAATTACGTGAATTAAACGCGGGAACTAAACGGCTGGAAAAATACATGAACAATACAGGGAACCCAGTACCAATATTAAAACGATTCATTTGCAACGCTGGAAGAGGCGACAATGCAGAAAGTTTCACTAGAGCATATTTCATTTTTTGCCTACGAAATCAATTCAGCAGGAAAAGCCCAGTCGACCCTGTGCTTGCATAGACCAGAGAAATTCAGGCTCTGTAAGACCATCTACTCGAAGACTCACTATAATAAGACAATAAGAAACAAACTAGGAGAGCTTGCTTACCAGAGCAACCACAAGATAACGAAAAAATGATTCCAATTAAGTGAAATGTAAAGGATGTAAGTGAAGATTGCAAATTTATGCTTAAACTGAATCTCCTGCAAAGAACCCATCATCTCCTGGAAGATAACTCAAGAGTCTCAGTCCGTTTCAGCAAGTTTCCGTTTTTAATTTGACCGCAGTTGTCCTTGGTTTAAAGATTATTAAGTGTCACAATTCTAAAGGCTTGTTCGCCAATTTTGCCAGTATTGAATAAAGCGATTGGTTGCTAAGATGCTGCAGCGGGTGGCAACAAAAATTGCTTACTATCAACAGAAATTTGGAACGTTAATATTAACAAACGGGTAAGCACTTCATTGCCTTCTTTGCAACTGGTTCCTTGAACACAATGTCGCGACAGTCATCGTCTTTGAAATACACAGATTAAAACTTAATATTAAAAAAATGTGGAAAGCAATAGTCTATGTGGATTTCTCTTCTCTGAGTACATTTTTTCCGACAGGGGACTGTATATCAGAAGTTTTGTTGATAATTGTATTCTCCAATTTTTACTTTCGTTTCTCCCGCAGCGGGTGGCAATGAAAATTGCTAGCTATCAACAGAAATTTGGAATGTTGATATTGACAAATGGGTAAGCACTTGATTGCCTTGTTTGCAACTGGTTCCTTGAACACAATGTCGCGACATTTGTCGTCTTTGAAATACATCAATTAAAACTTAATGTTAAAAAAATGGAAAACGGTATAGTCTATATGGATTTCTCTTCTCTGAGTACATTTTTTTCTGATAGAGGACTGCATATCAGAATTTCTGTTTATAATTTCAATCTCCAATTTTTACTGTCGTTTCTCTCCCAAAATTATTTGGATTTCAAGGCTTTTACACGGTGTTCTTCCCGTGTTGTGTTTATGCCAGCATTAAAACTACAGTTTTCTTCGTTCAATTATTGACTATCGATTAGTCTCACCCAATTCAATGGACACATAACATCCAGCTGGTTAATATCTGTCTTCGCGAAATGTGGCAATATATATATTTTTTCAGAATAACGGCATACTCCATAGTCCCTGACGCGCGCAACACTCAGCGCACTTGTCGGTCACTATCATCTGAGATACCAGAGCACGTAACTAGGCGATAATGCAGTATCAAAGATTTACTAGCGGATATTTCATGCATTGCGTGCGAAATCATTTTTTCAGGGATAGAAAGGCCTGCACCCTTCTACTTTAGTTGCATGGACGAGTGAAGATGACCGAAATTCGGGTCGTGTAAAATCATGAAAGACTCAATCAAGACAATAAGTAACAGACAAGGTATGGACTTACCAGAGCAAGCACAACATAACGAGAAAAAGATCGCAAGTGAAATGTAAAGGATGTAGACCGTGATTGCAGATTTAGGCTTGAAGTGAATTTCCGTCGAAGAAGACATTGTCTTCTTGATGGCAGCTTGAGAGTCTCAGGTAGTTTCCGTTTTATTCCGCAGATGTTCTTGTTTCAAAGAATGTTAATGAAAGTTTTTACTGGTTCAATACCTTGTGTTGACTGAATTGAGCAAAGCAATTGGTATATAAATAACTCCACTGTAGTGTTTGACGAGCGACAGGTGAAAATCAACTAATTGATAGCTCTAAAAAAACGGCAATTTGGAAAGTTGACCTTAATGGACGTTTCATGGTTAACTTTTTCCTCTCCAGGGTGAAATACCAAAAATACAGACCAAATTATTTTAATATGGCTGGTGACATAGAATTAATCCTTAATTTAAAATTTTACATGTGAAATTACAAAATATGATTTCCATGGCAACGTTTGATGCGAAATTTCTCGATACAATAAACATTCAAAAACCCACGATCGTAAGTGTAATTTACCACCCGTATACTCGTAAAAATTAAGAAATAATTTCACTAGCGGTTTGTCAAAATTCAAATAGTTTCCCTCGCCTTTAGGTGAGAGAAATTATAAGAATTTTGATAAACGCACGTCGCTCACGGTCATTTCACTCGTCACCAGCCGTAAAATTATGACACTCAGGAATCCTCAATTTCCCGTAACCATGGTAACCTGTACATTTAGATGGCTGTCTTAATACTCTCAAGTATTGCTACAATCAACAACATCTAGAAAGAGATTTCTCTTCGATCTTCGCTTTCTTTAATTGTTTGCATGAAATGTTTCGACAAAAGTTGTCTTCTCTATTTGGGTACTCGGTTTGTCCTTCGATGTTTCAAAGAGGTTAACGTTATTCTGTGTATTTGGAGAAAAAAACATGGCCGCACGTATTCTTTATTTGTCCTTTGTATCGCGCCGAAACACTAAGCGGTAAATTGACTCTTAACCACTAATAACCACTTTTAGCATCGTCTGGTACACCCTAAACGGCTTTTACGCTGTTTGTAGGACACGTTTTCCTCAAAACAGCTACAGCTGTTTCAACCGAATTCCACAGGGGTTTTAATCTGAACGGTAGAATAATAAGTGGGATAACTTGAAAAGAATTCTGAAAAGCGTATCCGTTTCGTCGCAATACTAACGACGGATAGCCATTTAATAGATCTGGAGCCCCGTCCACACTTATCCGGATATTTTTGAATCCGCAACTTTTTCTTTCCGGATACGGCTTCCGTCCACACGCATCCGGCGAATTCGGCAGCGAATCCAGATATTTTGTATTCCCTCTCCAGATATGGAAAAAAAAAGTTTAAATAAATAAATAAAATAAACCCGCAAAGAATCCGACAATGCGTGGACGGTGAATTCGGATATTTTGGAGTCCGATGACGTAGCAAAATGCCCAGTTTCTTATCGAACAATAAGTCAATGTGGCGGCACAACGCGTAGAGTAGTATACAGGGAATTAGCCAAATACCATTTCGCAGAGGGAGCTTTATTTAACCTTATCGCAGCCCCCACCATCAAGTCCGGCCCTCACAAGTTCGGGCCGGTTGAGCCTGGAGGCTGCGAAACGGTTAAATGCAGCTCCTTCTTTGAAATAGTATTTGGTTAATTCCCTGTATACTACTCACAAGAAAGGAGTGCGAAATATTAGAAAAAAGCGAGCCCGGGGTGTTATACCGCGAGAGCCGTGATGGCACGAGCGCCAAACAAGTGCGGGTGGCTGAAGCGGGGCCGGAAAGAAAGCTGCGCAAAGCGCTGTTACGGGGCGTATTGCGGGCAGCACAACTACCAGCTGAAGAAAGGAATGCGAGCGCCAGAGCCCTGCAGAGCATGCGGAGTGTGACTACCGTCTTTGCAAGCCCTGCGGTGGGGGCGCGCTAAAACAACGTCTTTACCGCAAACAAGAAAAAGCAAAAAAAGCCTTTGAACGCGTTTTGCTCGAGCTGAAAGAAAGAAACACACCAGTTAGAGAAATGCAACCTTCGATTATAACGCAAGGCACTATGGTTGCATGTGGACTTTTCGAGGCCATTCAAAGCCTCCCTCCAGAGCTTCGTGAGATCATTCTAAAGGAGTACATCGCGATAAAAATCAAGGAAAAAAAGGAAATGGGGTGGGACAAGGTGCACGAGAATATTTCAAAACTGCCTTTCTGCAAATACAGGCAGCAGATTGTGCCGATGGTCATTTGCATTGAATATGCGGACTGCTTTTTCGAGGGTTGTTGTTTCCCCTGTTTCGAAAGGGATGGAAATCTTCCTAAAGCATCGCGAAGCCGGCCCATGAAGCTTATAGAAGTCAGCCCAGAGCACAAGAATTTTATTAAAGTAGGCTCCTCGGATGGTTATTATTGGCACGAGTGGTTCCTTTTTGGCCGGGAGCGTTAGCGAAAAAGGCGGCGACTAACCTTCGTTCGAAGCAAAGTTTTGCGAGTTGCGTGACATTTTTCTCAGAAGACTGGAATCAAATATTCCCCCCAGGCCCTTGGCCGAGCAGTAAAGAAAAAACATGGAGGACAACTCAAGATGTTTTTGTTTGGGCCGAAAACAACGAACCAGAACAGAATTCACCAAAGAAATACGCCCAGCCAACGCGCTTTAAGTTATTTCTTCACCACAGAAGCTGCCGAAGTGAAGCGAGCAGGAGGAAACTAGAAAACAGCAAGATTCGATCGCAGCATTCGATCGCTCGTAACATGAAATATTCTTGAACAAGGGCCTCCATCGAGCCTGTTTAAGTTTCCTCTGCTTCTCGCATGGCTTCAACGACTTGATATGTTATCTGTCTGACCTCTTTCTGCCAAACGGGCGAACAAAGTTCTGTGAAAATAAAGCAAATAGCGCGGAACAGCACAAGCATTTTGGCCTTCAGAGCTGTTGTTGGGATAAAATTTATTCAGCCAAGCTCTAAATATAGCTCAAGCATGACATCATCTCGAATGACATCATCTTGCCACCCAAAAGCGCATGCGTAGGTGTAAAAACCTGCGGATTTAGGCAAAGGACAGAGAAGCACATCACAAGTGAAAGGATCGGCGGTAGGATCAATGTATATAGCTTGAGAAACAATACAATATATCACCGAGCAAATGATGGTGCTTTGGGATATGAGGGTGGCCACCTCTGATTCCTAATACGGCACGCACAGGCGCTTGTTAGGGGTATGGGGTGAGACCGTCCACGGTGACAACCCCGGGTGAACCCGCCCCGGCCCAGTGGAGACTGGGAGGTGCTCAGAGGTCCCTCGAGATCTCAAACCTCGTCCGGAGGTAAAACGGGACAGCAGCCTTGTCAGCGGCGGGAAAAGTCCTAGCCGGGGCTAGGCAAAGTACAGCCAACGAGCACCTCCCGACAGGGTTTTGCTTTTTTGTGTGTGAGCAGTCACGCAACGTCACGCGTGACAGTAACGTAACCAGTCACACAACGTCACGCGTGAAGGTAACGCGGTGTAACACAATCACCTGTTTTTGATAAGACTAAGAGAGAGTTTTGTGTTTTTTCGCTCAAAATTTCGTTCAAACCTGGTGTTTAATCCGCAAGTTTTTTTCTATATTCTTCCCGAACCTGGTCCCGAACCTGGTTTCTGGATCGGATTTGTTTGTATTCGCGCAAAGTTCGAGCGTAAAGTCTCTTTAAGCTGGCGATATTTCTGCATTTCACGTGTGATCAGTTGAAACTCCGTGTCAGAAACCCGATTATCATTAAGAGCCTGTGAGACGGCGAGGTTAATCGAGTCATGTTTTGCAATAGCCAGAGAATGGATTCTCGAGTGCTTATTGACTTTGCGTTCAAGCTTCTTGTTGACAACGGACAGGCCAGTGGAAACTGCGCCAGATAAAGCGGCAATCCCGGAAACAGGCGCTCCAACAACAATTCCAACACCAGTAAGTGATGTTGCAACAGCCCCAGAAGACAGAACTGCTGTGAAGGCGCCAAGGCCAACCACGGAATAGTGAATCGCTTTCCGGGCTTTTTTGTATTCTTTCAACACAAGCCTGTAATGCTCGACCTCAGCAGATATTTCTTTTTCAATTCTGCTTATCTCGGTCAGCCGGAAATTTTCGGCATTCATCATTTCGGGAAGGCTTGGATAGATGTCAGGCGGTGCACTTGGTGGCAACAGATTTGCCGAAGACATTGCGTATATAAAGAAATTTAATTTAACTCTAATTCAAAAAGAAGCGGCAGGCCTTTGAAATCAAAGAGTTCACCATTTTCATCTTTCACTTTAATGGTGATGCTATTTATGAACTTGTCTGTAGAAGCGTCACGGAAAGCATTTTGCGATGAGTCCATGTTATAGCTGACTTTTTCATAAGGCTTTCTTCTGACGTCAACCTTGGCAAGAAGGTCTGACTTCTTTCCATTCAAAAAGTTTTTTGTCAAGTCGATGAGATCGCAGTGGATGAAGTAGAAACTCGGGCTGTTAAGCTTTTTGATATATTCTTCTTTCCTCATATCTCTCCCGATTCCAAGAAAATTGGCCAAACTGTAATCAACGGAAACTTCTTTGGCTTGATTAGTGTTGCCAAAATTGGCAGCGGCAGTTGTAATTTTGAGAACAGAATTGGGGTTATTCGTTTCTAAGACCAATTTTCCTTTTTTGTAATATTCAAAACTGGATTTCAGTTCTTTCACGATGCTCTTGACATTGTTATGCCCTTCAGGCAATGATGCAACCACTTGGTTGTTTTCTTTTAAAAACATTCTGCCAACACGACTCAGATTATGCCACAAGTTGAAAAAGCAACAACTCAAAAGTCTGACATGGCTTGCTCCTGGGAGCTGGTCTTCAAAATTGATAGTCTCTCCGTTCTGTTGCGTGACAACAGTGAAAACAACCATTTTTATATTCAACAAATAAAATTATGTTCAAAATACATGGCGAATGTGTGGAAAGATACAAACCTTGTGATAAAAGACTCAATTGCCAAGGCAAACGCACGGAGAGAATTTGTGGGACATTTCCCCAAGGCCGATAGATCCCGTTTCATTGCTCAGGGGAATACAGACGGAAAAAACGTAACGGAAGAAATCTTTTTCAAAGAGCGTCCAGGCTCGCTTCAAAGCCTCTTCGGCTCAGACAAAAAATATTGGAGCGAGGAAATGAAAAAGGCGCTCGGTTTGGAAGACAAGTGCTCGGGGGACATTGGAGGGTTTCCTTACCAGCTGGCGCCGCTTGGTTCAAAAGTTTCCTTGCCCATCCCTGCCGTACCTTTCGACGGCAAAGCGCAAAGTTTGAAAAAAATATTCGACGCCCCAATCCAAATATACGTCACGCCTGATCAATATTTCACGACAAAATTCCGAGAAATATTTGAAAAAACCAAACTCAGGCACACGTCTGGAACCGAATCAAAACACTGGTTAGGAGGGCCTGACATGAAATATTGGCCGCAGCAGCTCAACTTCGCGGTTTTCTGCGCGACACAGGGGTGCGGAGTTTCTCGCGAAATCTTTGACAGCGGGATTGATCTCCCCCCGCAGATAAGAGCTTTCTACAAATTCCACGTGTACTTCACGGTCAGGCGCATTTTGTACCAGCTAGGAGGAATTCAGAGCATGAGCGCTTTGCCCGGAGACCCGCCGTTCAACCAATACAACAATCATTACGACGTCGCTTCGTACAAAAGGATATGCAGCGAGTTCGGCATTGCCCCCTTGAGCGATTTCCGCTTCACGAACGGGGAAGACAACGGTCTGGGAAGCGTTTACGTGTACGCGACCGGCGCGGGCCCGTCGAAAACCGACTATAAATACCCGGGATGGAACAAATTCAGTGATGAAGGCGGGAAAGGGATAAAAGGAAACCTGATCTATTACATCGAGCCGGGGGCCGATTCTGATGCTCAAGCGGACTGGTTCGCGCCAAACACCGCGAATGGTTTGACGCAAGCGGGCTTGTCGAGAATAAATCAGTCAATCGAGGCTTTCGTTTACTGCGTCCTGGGCGCGCAAGTCAACGTCCGCAGCAGCATTCTCGGTTATGGCGGTCGGACGAGAGAAGCCCAGAGCGAGTTCCTGTTGCTGATGAAAGACGCGATCAGATAGCCCGACTTGGCCGTGAGCGTGCAAAGGTACCAGCTCGCGGTGGACCAAGCGAAGGTCAGGCTCAATCTCGCTGTTGCCCCCATGGCCTGGCTCATGCCCGCGCAGATGATAATCAACACCGCAAGCACGAGCGGTTACAACAACAAGCTGAAACAGGCGGTCTCCGGGATGAAACTGGGAGTGAACAACTAGGTAAACCCGGAGACAAAAATAGCTGGGCTCAAACCCATGGCAGACGGCCCGTCAAAAATTAACCCGCCCAACAGCCACCCGTCCAACCCGATACACAAAGCCGCAACATCTGAATCGGGGCGTGGTGTTCCACCCCACAGGAAAGCAGCTTCGTCCGAAACTCAACAAGCGCAGCCACCGGCGCAAAAAATTGAGCGCGAGGCTGCAGACAAAACGCCGCAGCACGAAATTAACAAAACGGCTGTCATTGTCGGTGTTGTTGGTTTATCGGCTTTGCTGTTAATGGCTTGGAGGTAAGAGGCCCGCTGGTTAACGCTGCTTCTTAAAATATTTTTCGAACAAAAAGGCCACAGCGGCGAGAATGAGCAGCCAGGTGTGCTCGGCCAGAAAACCGACGACTTGGCCGGCGGCTTTGAAAAGGAAGCTCACAATCGAGCCAATCAGCCCGGGCAGCAGAGAACCAAGTTTTGCGGCAACATCTTTGAGGCCATTTCCCAAAGCTTTGCCGGTGGCTTTCAAACCTCTGGTGAGGACCCCGATGACAGCGCCGATTGTGGTCCCGGCGGCGAGAAGAATGGCGGTCAACGTCACGCCATATTTTTGAAGATCTCCTTGACCCTTTCCAAGAGAGGACGCCCCCTTTCCCTTTCCGCGATCTGAGTTTGCAAACGCGCGATCTCCTCGTTTCTTTCTGCCACTCTGCCTTCTGCGTCTTCTTTTTCGGAGGGTGAGGCATTCTCATCTTGGATGATCGCCTGGTCGTCCTCGTTTTGGCGCAGCAGCTCGCTTTCCTGCTCTTTGAGGTCGTCCAACGTTTTTGTTTGGTTGAGCCTTTCTTCCATGGCGTTTGTTTCACTTTCTTTTGCTGCGAGGCTGGCCCTGAGTCTGTCAACCTTGGCTTGTTCCTTTTCTCTGTTTATTGCTTTTTTTGTGAGCGAGTCCAAAGCTTTTTTCTTGTTTTCAAGATCGGTTTGATGGTTCTTTTTCTGTTGTTTGAGCCTACGCAGCTCTACTTCACTATCAAGATTCGAACCTTGTTCATCCTGAATGGCATCAAGCTGTGCATCAGTTTGGGCGATTTTACTTCTCAAAGCTTCCAATTCTCTCTTTTGGTCTTCTCTTTGCGCGGCTAATTTTCCCGCCTGTTGAAGTTGTTTTTCAGCTTCTTTCAGTCTTTGGCGTTGTTCTCTGATTGTACATCGGTCTTCGGCTATAATTTGTTCAGCCCTCGGCGCAAGTTTATCTTTGAAGCTGTCTAAAAAATTTTGCATGAAGCCTGACTCATCATCTTTTAGAATCTTGTACTCACCCTTTTTAGACCCCAAAGCAACAATTTTTCCCTCATTTTTTCCGGTGCCTCTTCTAATTGTGATTTTTTCAAAGTTTGCTTTTGGGAATTTGTCTTTTATCATATCTACAGCTTTTTTGAGTTTTTGCCGCAAAGAACTTTCTTTTTGAAGATCGCTGATTGAAGGTGTTCTTTCAATCAAGGGGTTTTCTTCTCCCCCAAATGACGTCTCGGCATAAGAAGTGTCAGGCAGGCCGGGCTGCTCGTGCACCATAGTACGCATTTCCGTTTGTTCTCCCCCGTTGTAGGGGTCGCCAGGTTGGTAGGGAGTGGACGCCGCGCCTGGCTGAAAAGGACGGGTTGTGTCAACCTCTTGTTCGCCTTCATCAGAGTCCTGGTCAAGCCGATTGTCAAGGGCCGGGTCTTCGTAACCAAATTCGCCACCGCCTTCCGCCATAGCGATATATTTCAAGCATATTATTTTTCAAATTAGAAATTATCGCCGGCGGGTAATACGATGTCAGTTCCAGAGAACCTTCGCGCAACATACAGCAAAAAAACATTGTGCGCCATGCAGGCCGAGCGCGCGGTCAAGCGGCCCACCTTTTACCGCACTGAAGCCCACCCCGGAGACACGCTGTATGTTTCAGTGCCAAAACTGAACGTGAACGAGGTTCTGGTGCCGGGCTCGCTTGCGCTTGTCTTTGACATCGACCTTTCTGGAGGGGAAGCCAACAACTTCCTCGTACAGAACGTCACGCGGGCGCTCGTTGACAGGCTGAACGTGAAGTTTGGAGGCGAAATACTGCAAGACACGGTCGGCTACGGCATCTACAAAATCTTTGATGACCTTTTACTTTCACAGGAAGAGCGAGACAGCAGGATTCTCGAAGGGATTCAGAGCGAGGATCTGTGCAAGATCCGCTCAAACGCCGGAGACAAGAACAAATCTGGCGTCGACGCCGAAGAAAAGCTAAACGAGGTATACGGAAAAAAGTACCGGATCAGGCTTGACCATCAGATCCTAACTGATCACGGCGTTTTCTACGCGCATGCCCTTTACAACGAGCTCAAGTTCGAAGTAACCCTTGCTGGAGCTGAACATGTGGTCAAAGGCTCTGATCCGACCAAGCTAAAATACAAGCTGACGAACATCCATCTCGAGTACGAAATGATCCGCAGCAAGACTCTGGCAGAAGAGGCGTACAGCGTTTACTACAGCGGGAAAGAGTTCGCCTATGACCACGTGATGCATTCCAAAGTGGTGCAATTCGAAAAAGACTCCAACACGACGAAGAACATCAAAATCGACGGCCAAAAAAGGTCGATGAAAGCCCTCTTGCCACTTTTCATAGAGCCGTACGCTAATGGCGCCGGAGATTCAGAAAAATACGTCTTCCCGGATCTGACGAAAGTAAGCGTCACGATCAACGGCTCGCCCCACATGATTTACAACGACGGCGTCGAAAGCAAGGACATGTGGGAAGAGGCCCGACGCTTCTTCGTGAAGGAAAAAAATAAAACCGAGCACATGGATGCGACAAAGTTTTACACTGGAGATAATTTCGGGCTTCTGATTGATATGCGCACCATGGCGGACCAAGAAATGTACGGAAGCGGCAGGCGCATTGTGAACAGTACAGACGGCGTCCAGCTGGAAATCGAGAGGAAAGCATTCTCAGCCGACTTGACCTGCCACGTATTCATCATCGCCGACTACCAGTTGAATGTTATGGATAGACAGTTGGAATCTGTACAGCTTTGAATATAACATGGACCCGAGCAAGATACCCTTCAACGCTCTCATCGTGGGGCCGACCAATTCTGGCAAATCGAGGTTCGTGGTGGACCAGCTCTACGGCCCGTTCCGCGGCAAGTTCGACTTCATCGTGCTCATCTGCCCGACGTTCACGCACAACAAGACCTACCACCGGCTTGGCGAAAACGATCCGAGAATGGATGTGATAGTCTGCGAGCAGCACGACGTGGAAAGGTGGTTGAAGCTCGTGAGATGGCTTTCCGAGGGCACCAACACGCTCATAATCCTCGACGACTGCGCGGCCTCCAAAGATGTGAAAGGGCGCACAGGCGAGCTGGTAAATCTCGCCTTTTCTGCACGACATATGGGCATCAGCGTGTGGGCGCTCACCCAGAAGTTGACCGGCATAACAGCTTCCTTCCGGGAGAACGTGGCGGCGATCGTCCTCTTTTACACCCCCTCGGCCAGGACCACGAAAGCCATCTTTGACGATTACGTCGGCGAGCTTTCCCCGGATGAGTACAAAGGTCTGGTTTCAAAGCTGAAAGAGAGAAAGTTCTCTTATCTTGTGTTCGCGCTTCGGCACCCGTACGGGGTAAAGTTATTTGAATAAAAAAATTGCAGGTGTATATAGCCTTGCATAATGGCTGAAGACCGAGGCGCGAGGCAGAGCCCCGCTGGAGAAGACGCCGCGTTAGCAGAAATTATGAATTTTCTTCAAACCGAGCCCGAGCCGTCGAGTGGTCTCGCAGGTAGCCTTGTTCAAACCGCCCCCGGACCCGACATTCCCGCTCTTCGCGAGCAGCTGGCCGTGCTGGTGTCTACAAGCAAAGCCAAAGAGGCCATCGGAGTGCAGCTGACACACGAGCAGGTGAAGCGCCTGAGCGACAAAGATGTCGAGAAATACACCAAAGGCTACGAGACATACGTGGGCTCGAAGACTACGGACAGCCTGATCGACAGCTTCATTTTTCTTGCAACCAAAGCGGTCGGAATGGCCGTCAAAATCAAAGACATCGAGGCTTACCAAAAAGAGCTCAGAAACGACTACATCTTGAACAAAGAGCTCTCCAATCTGGCCGGCAACCTTTCTTTGAAGTGCGGCCGTTTTCTTGCTGCGGCCAACGCTATGTTCATCACCACCAAACATATTGATTTTAGTCCACAACAGGGCTCTGCCCCGCGCCCCGGGGATGTGGGATGGAAGCCCACACAGTTGCCTGAAAAGAGCCACCCTTCTCGCGATGAACACGGCTACCCGCTTGAGGGCGTTGATGAAGAACCCGGCTCAGCAACTGCGGAATAAATGGTCACCATTCATCAACAAATGCTGAGGTCTTGCTGACAATTTGTTAACAATTAAACTTTTTTCATTTGCTTATAATACGGTTCGCTTCAATGTCAACCGAACAATCCGAGAGCGCGCCTGCCGCCGTCACTGCGCCTCAGGTAGAGGCCAAGGCAGCGCCTGCCGCCGTCACTGCCCCTCAGGTAGAGACCAAGGCAGCGCCTGCCGCCGATGTCACACAGCAAGCGACGACTCCGACTGCAACCACGCAGCGCGTAAAAAACCCCAAGCGTGTGGCCGGCGGAAAAATGGTTGCCGAAAGAAATCGTCTGGCCCGGGAAGAACAGAAGAAAGCGGCCGAGGCTTATTACGCAGGAAAGCAAGCGAAAGCCGCCACAGCGGCCCCGCATACAAAAGAAGAAAGCCCAAATAGCGGCGGCCTCAGCGCCAACCAATGGATCGCTATTGGCAGCGTTGGAGTTTCCCTTCTCGGGATCTATTACAAGCGTGAAGAGCTCATGGCAATGGCCAAGCCCGTGTTCGACAAATTCAAAACGCCGAAGCCCGCGCCGGAGCCCGCTCCTAAGCCCGCGAGTGTCGAGCCAAAACCTGCTCGCAATACACAGCTAAGAGGATTAAAAAAAAAATGATTTAAATGTTTGCGCGTGATTCATATCTCACGATGCCGAGCCCGAGCATTTCGCGGGTTCTCATCTATACAGCAGCAATCGGAGGGATTACCTATTTTTGGGCCGATTTTACCGTCAAGACTTGGAGGATGGTGAGACGTCTTACCGACGAAATGCTTGTTGAAGAGGGAGAAAGGCGGAGAAAAATGGAACAAGAGCTCAGGCGAAAAATTAAAATAGAAGACAAAATCAAAGAATTAGCGGAAGAAGCTGAAAGACAGGTCCCCAATTAATTTTGTTTTAAACTTTCGCTCTTTTCTTATATCAAGCGCGCCATGTCCGACAACAAGCTTGTCAAGACCGTCATTAACGCCGTAACTCTCGCGGGATTAGCCGCGGGCATCGGCTGGGCCGCGAAAAAGGTTGTGAAAGAGAATTTCACTTCCGATCCCAGCAGCAGCTTTATGAATTACATGAAGTTCACCGCCGTCATGGCGGGCAGCATTGCGCTAAAAGGGTACCTTGAGGACCAGATAATCCTCCCCGCCAGCGTTTGAAAGCAACGACTTGAAAAAATCTTCCGATAATATATTGCCATGGCGAGCATCGCGATCATGATTGGCGGGGCTGTGTTGAATGCCACGGCTTTTATCGGCAGCAATTATCTGGCGAGGGCGCTCGGCGGGGGCGACAAAGCCGCGCTTGAAGAAAAGAAGCGCCACGACAAAGCTCTCGAAGATTATCAAGCCGCTTACGCCAAATACACGCGAGACCGGACACAACTTCTCGACTGGATCGCGACCAACGCGCAAACAAAGGAGCAGGCCACGCAGAACATGACCAACACGGACTACGCCTTCAAACTCTACAACCAGGCGCATCCTGACGAACAGATGGTGCCCCCCAAGGAGCCAAAGTTCCCAGATTTTTATCAGCCAAGCGAGCAGCAGAAAAACGGCGAACTCGCGTTCGTGGGCGCCGGGGCGCTCGCTCTGGGCTACGCGGCCTTCCGGTTCCTTTAAACTTTTTTACACCTTACTTATATGGACGCCAAACTCGCGAAGATCTACTACGGCCCCGGGGGCTACTGGGAAGGAATCGCCGCGATCAAAAAATTAGCCGAGGCCGCCAAGGTACCTGAAGAAACCGCAAAAAAGTGGGTGATCAGGCAAGCGCTCTGGCAGATATACCTCCCCGCGCCGAAGCGGATTCCTCGGCCGAAATTCGACGTTCCCACGCCCAACAAGGTCCATCAGGCGGACCTTCTTTTTCTGCCGTACGACAAGCTTCCTCGCGGCCGCAAAGTTTTCAAATACGCGCTGACTGTTGTCGACGTTGCAAGCCGCTTCAAAGAGGCCGAACCCCTGACTTCGAAGAATTCTGATGAGGTCGCCCTGGCCTTTCAGAAGATTTACAAGCCCTCGCCTCTCGAATGGCCCGAAATGCTGCAGGTTGACCCCGGGCGCGAATTCATGGGCGCTGTCACACAAGAGATGGAAAAGCACAAGACATATATCCGGCGCGGGCACGTTAACATTCACCGCGACCAGGCAATTGTCGAACGTTTCAACCGCACCCTGGCGGAGCGCTTGTTCGGGTACCAGTACGCCGTGGAGATGCTTCTCCCTGAGGGCAAGCGGTCCACTACCTGGGTGAAAAGACTTCCTCAAGTTGTTTCGGCTCTGAAGAACGAGGTCACAAGCCTTATCAGCAAGAAACCCACCTTCGCCATCAAAGAAAAATCTGTTTATGCAAGGCCGTCGACACCTTACACCAGGCCTGTCGGAAAACGCGAAAAAATCCTCCCGTCTCTTGTCCAAGTTCGTTATCTCTACCAGCCCGGCGAGCTTGAAGGGGGCGGGCAAAGAGCCACGGATCCAATCTGGTCTTTGAAAGTTTTTAACGTTGAAAGATCTTTCATCAAACCGGATCAGCCCGTTCTCTACTATCTGCGCGACGGACCCAAGCGCGGCTTCGTGCGTGAAGAACTGCTGGTTGTTCCTCCGAACACTACTCTTCCTTCCGCTGACGTGAACTAGATGTGATATTCGGTTGGTTCGGTGTGTATCCCGTCGGGCAGCACCCACCGCTTGTCGTAATAAGCGCTCAGCCCCAGCTTCTCCTGCTCGTAAGTGACGATCTGGCCGTCCCGCATCCTGAAACCCCGGTTGGTGGCCATGTCCTTGCTGCCTTCCAACGCTTCCTTGAACCGCTGCCATGACACCTCGTTCTGCCTTTTCGACATTCCCTTTATGCTGAACTTCTGTTTTTGGCCACCCTCTCCGTCGTCGGCGTAATAACACTTCGAGCAAAGGGCGATCATCCGAAGGCCCTCGAACTCAAGCTTGAAGAGACCTGGGCTGGGGCCACCCCACTTGTCCCAAGCCAGCCACTGATTTTTTTCCGCATCGAACTCTGCCTTCAGCTCTGGCCGGACGACGTCCTGGAGCCGCTCGCCCGAGATCGCCATGTAGTTGCTGTCCGTGTCCATCTGGATCAGCTCGAAATCTCTTCTGTCGACGTACTTGTCGAGAAAGTCGTAGTATAATTCCAGCATCCGCAGCTTCGCCAGCTGGTAGACGGCGATTCCGATCTGGAACGGCCGCCTGATCGTGATCCGGGGCTTGCGGCTTTCCAGCTCGTAGGCCTCCCCGATCTCGTCGAGGTCTTCGAAATACGCGCTCCGCAGCGCTCTGTCGACAACCTTCTCGTCTTTCGTGTAGATCACGTTCGTTTGCCGCTCCAGCGCTTCGATCAGTTTCCCGTAAGCGCTGTTTCCGAACAGTTTGAACACTTCGGCGAGCAGCGCCTTGCTTCTGTCCACGTCTCCTGTCCGGCGCGCCTCCGTCACCTGCTCCACGAACCAGGTGAAGATCTTGCCCGCGTCGTAGTCGATTGTTCTGGAAACCTTCGTGACAACCGCCCCATGGTTCACGTACCACCGCAGCAGAGGGGCGCACACCAGCAGCCGTTCTGCGGACAGCGCCCCCACAAGCTTTTTTCCATCTCCGCGCTTTCTGCCCGTTCTCGCCAAGTACTCTTTCATGTGTTCCGGCACAGCTTCGGCGGGAACCCGCTTGTTGATAAAAAAGGGGCACATCTCCTCAAACTTTGGCCACAAGCGCTCTGGTATCTTGATGTCGACTTCGGCGAAGCCGAACCACTCCCCGGCTTTCAACCGCCGAATCAGAACTTCGGCCGCTTCCGCTTGGCGGTCATCGCTGTAGTGCACGACCTTCTCCTTCCCGCAATGCATTTCTCTGAGCATGGTCGAGAGATAGAGAGCGCTGGCGTCGTAACCTAGAATCTTTTTGCAAAGACGCGGTTTTTCGAACTGATGCGACTTTATCCCTGTGACGCCCGCTTCGTGGTACCTTGTGAAACCAGGCTCGGTCCGCCAACAACCGCACTTTTTAGCATTGCGTAAGCCTCTCTGCCGGGGCAATAAAGGTCTGCGCCGTGCTCGATCGCTCCCCGGAGCAAATAATGCAAACTCACCCCTGGCAGGCTCACCGCGTCTTTCAGAATGTCGATTCCTCTCTCGGTGTAGAAGCTTTTCATCTTTTCGAGCGCCTCGAGGCCGGGCTCCACATCATGATTGTTGTAGTCGCGCAGCCAGTCTTTGAAGGTGCGCATGCCCTTTTCTTTGAACAGCCGCTGGCACCCCTCCCACTCTTCTAGCGTGAGAACGTAGCCGCCTTTCAGCTTCGAATACCATGCCATAGGCACAGGTTGTCGTTGTACACGTCCAAAGATACCATTGCATGGCTATGGGCAAGATTGCGCAGCCATTCGGGCAAAGGACCTGTTCCCACCAACGGCTGCCTGTCAAGCACAACCTTCACGTCAACGTTGAAAGAGTTTTCAAAAACCCACTTCGTGCTGGGCCTTTCAACTCTTTCATTGTCGAGACGCAGTTCTTCCTGGGTGATAAGCCATTTTTCCGCGTCTTCCAGTTTGTAAAACCACTGTGAGCCCTTCGGGTTCGAGTAGTACACAATAATCGTTCCATCCTCAATGTTGCGCAACTGGTACGCGAAAACGTGCCTCAGATAGAACGACGTGCTTACTCTTTCGCGTATCTTCGCCATAAAGTCTGGCATTAGGTTTCTCCCCAGACCTCTGATGAAGCGCCATCGAATGAAACGCCGGCCTGCTGTCTCTTCCCCTTCTTTCTCTGCGTCATCGAACACATCCAGAATCTCTCTCTGGTAATCTGTCGCTGTTCGAACTCTCCGCGCAGGGAAGGGATCGTACTCCCTCAGAAGCGCTTGCACTCCTCTTTGCCTTCTTTGGCGTGGAGGGGCTCTTGGCTCGTAAGGCTTCGGAAGAAGTGGCTTTTTCAGACGCGCCTGCGTTTCTTGAGAAATTGGTTCATCCCGCACGTTCTGGACAACCTTTCTTACCGCTGGCGGGCTTTCTGCAAGAAGCTCATCGAAATAACGCAATACCGCGGGGTCTATTTTTGCGAGTTCTTCTTCCAGTCTTTCTTGAATGCTGGAAGACATGGTTCCTTGAAATATAACACCGGTTACATTTCTCTATCTGGTGTGTTTCTTTCTTTCAGCTCGAGCAAAACGCGTTCAAAGGCTTTTTTCGCCTTTTCTTGTTTGCGGTAAAGACGTTGTTTTAGCGCGCCCCCGCCGCAGGGCTTGCAAAGACGGTAGTCACACAGTAGTCCGACTCCGCATGCTCTGCAAGGCTCTGGCGCTCGCATTCCTTTCTTCAGCTGGTAGTTGTGCTGCCCACAATACGCCCCGTAACAGCGCTTTGCGCAGCTTTCTTTCCGGCCCCGCTTCAGCCACCCGCACTTGTTTGGCGCTCGTGCCATCACGGCTCTCGCGGTATAACACCCCGGGCTCACTTTTTTCTAATATTTCGCACTCCTTTGTTGTGAGTAGTATACAGGGAATTAACCAAATACTATTTCAAAGAGGGAGCTGCATTTAACCGTTTCGCAGCCCCCAGGCTCAACCGGCCCGAGCTTGTGAGGGCCGGACTTGATGGTGGGGGCTGCGATAAGGTTAAATGAAGCTCCCTCTGCGAAATGGTATTTGGTTAATTTCCTGTATACTACTCGTAGGCCTAGTTTCGGAATCGACAGATGAACACGACGAAACAGAAGAATTCTTGGAAATAGATTTTACAGATTGGGCCAGTTGCTGCTGAACCTGTACGCTGTCCTTCACCGCGATTTCATCCGCCATAGCCACCTCCAAGGCTTGTTGAAATGTGCGATCTTTACTTAGGAGCTTTTTAAGGGTCGCTGGATTTCGAATGCCGCAGACGAAAAACAAATTGTAAGTCAACGCCAGATGTCTCAAACGGGCGTTGTAAATAGAGACGGTTTCGTTTTCTTCTTGAAAGCAAGATTGAATCTATAGGATTCTGCAAATACTAATCGTTTAGGTTTAAAATGCTGCTGTAGTAACTCACATAGCTGCCCGAATTTTTTGTCTTTCGGATTCACCGGACTGCACAAGTCACGAAGAACGCTTTAAGTCCTCTTGTCGATCAGAGAAATCGTTACGGCCACCTCATTCTTTTCTGCTGCACCGATAACTGTTTCCGATGCATTGGTTGGATAACTTCCAGTGTTGTTTGCAACAAAGAACTGATCAAGTCGCGCCGAATAAACTGTAACTCTCTCGGTCGTAGGATCAAATTCTCCAATGGCATCTAATTCAGCTTTTCGGCGTTAGATTTCACGTGTAGTGTCACGTGATTTATGATGTAAACAAACCGGGAAAGTTCGGACATTCTAGTCAACCACGCACCACACGTGTACGAAGTTTTCAACTTCGTCAACTTCCTGTAACTGCTAATATTATTTTCCCTCTGCCTTAAGTCTTTGAACGTAGAATAGTTCCAGCTTCAAAATGGCAGAAAAATGAATAAAAGCGACTTCAACGCCATGAATGTGGCAGAACTTAAAAAATATTTGCAGGAACGTGACGTTTCAGTAAGCGGTTATTTGAAAACTTCGCTCGTGGAAATCGCTTCCGCAGTGGAAAGAATGGTTTTGCCAGTGGATCCAAACTTCGAAAAAGATCAAACCACTGATGCTGACAAATTAATAATTCATGATATGCTAATTCCCAATCCATTTTCCCTGAAGACCGTGAACAACTTCAACTCGTCGCCGCCGAGTGGGTTGTATGACATTTTTAACTACTTGATTTACCACTCCACCGATTACGACAAACAAGGACTCGCCGCTTACAAGTCATTTGAAGATTATCGTTTATTCGACGATGGTTACGTAGAATCTTTGCTAACTGCTCCGTTGAATCAAGAGGGTTTTCATGTATATGTAGCCAAAGTGCGTCCCTTCATGAAAATCAAAACGGATCACGGAAAGGAGCACTACGATCTCTGGTTTATTCTTATCTTTTTTTTCAACAGGATCACTGCTGTAAAGCTGTTTAAAGCAATATTTCAGCAGATTTCAACCCAGCAATCCTATGGTGCTGTGTACTGTGTACTCGGATCGATCTTTGCTGTACTTACGGGTATTGAATAACGATAACTAACAAACAAAACAAATGAAAACTTGTACTCTAGAATCATCAGAATCGTGGTTAATATCCGGAGTCACTACTGTAGAAATTGGCAAACTGTCGTCCGTTCTCCGAGAATTTAGAATTTAGGCGCGCATGGTGGCTTACGGAGCGCGGAGGGCTTGTTTAGATTTGTAAGCCGCTGGCCACAAAAACGATAACCTTATTCAAACAACATCTTTAATACACTAGAAAAGAACGAATTATGGTAAATTCTCGAAAACGTTTAGAGGATCACAATTGTGGAACGGCTTACTAACCGAATTGAAGAGAACGAGAAGATGACTCAAGATATCGTAACAACAAGCATGACTAATTGTGAAGGCGGAAACGATAGTTTCGTAACAGTTGCGTTGCTCATGTTTTAATCCTTTTCAGTTTCAAAATTTACTAAAAGTTCTATAGTCAATCTTAAATAAAGCCGTGTAAAGGGAATGCTTATCAGTTCAGTTTGGACTACTGTGTATTTGTTGATCTTTGTTCGGGTGAGTTGTGACTCATTCTAGCGTAAAACTGAGATCTTTATGAAAGAGAATCTTCGTCCATTTTCTTTTCGATCAGTCGAACAAATCGATACAATCGATAGCTAATTACAGAAATCGATCAAAATCGATAGTCACAAAGACGCGAGTGATCGATTTCCATCGATTTCCGATATTAATCGATTGATTAGTATCGATTACGATCGATTACGTTCGATTTCTATCGAGTATCGAAATATCGATTAGATACGCCCTGCTGTCTTTCGTGCACACGAACGAGTCACCGCGGTGACGTGCTTTTATCCACTTTTGCCTTCTCTCGTTTTGTCTAACTGCGCCAGGAAAATGGAAGAACTTCACTGGATCGCCGTTTGGGTTTCTTTTCCACGATTCAGGGGATCGGGAATCGTTGTTTCAAGTACCAAAAGCGCATCTTTTAGTCGTAACCATTCTATCAGAACACTACTTATCGCACACGTATAGTTGACTTGAATGTCCGAACTTTCCCGGTTTGTTTACATCATAAGTCACGTGACACTACCCGTGAAATCTAACGCCGAAAAGGTGAATTAGCGGCAAAGCCATGGCGGCGACTACCCTAGGTGCCAGAGGTTTTTCTTGCGCGGTTTCCGGTGTCGGTCATGTCTCATGATCAGCGAAGTATTTCCGTCTGCCGCGCGCGAGAAAAGACCTCTGGTACCCAGGGTAGGCGGCGACAACCACAAGCGTGAAAACACGAAACGGTGATGTTAACAATGTTAGAAGGAATCATGCGTTATACAAGTAATCCAGGATGTAAACGAAGTAACATCTATCCCATCCTCTTCGCCAAATATTATAATCAAGGAAACGGAACCGTTCGAATAAACGAATGAGAATAAGCAACACACGCAAAACAACACCCTTTTCATCCACGTGTCGGGCCAAGCACATGCGTATTACAAACTCCAGAAGTCCTATGACGTAACAAGAATCTATGATATAACAGTACCCTTCGGAGACCATGGCCAATCGCACGTTTAATGTTATAATTGCTCTCCAAAACTCTGAAAATCTCTTGTATAGATTCTGTCGTTACGGCATCAGACTTCATGTGAAATACGACTTTTTAAAATACTTCAATGAAACTCCTTTTTCATCTTTGCCTCTGCAAACCTGGACGATGTTAGGCGTCAGTCTTTATTTACCTTGGGTCACGCCACAAATAAGACATCTGATGAATCTGAGATGCAAAACTCTCTTAAAAGCCAAACAACCAACCAACCAAGATCTCTGGCGTAATTATCATACGCTAAGGAACAAGGTCACACATTAAGTCCGGTTTACTAAGAGTAAATACTACATGGATTTTTTGGATGTGATAAAAGATTGCAAGTCATACTGGATGATAGTTAAGGCCGCTGCTTATAGTCAAGCGTCACAACCAATACTCTGAATCAAGAGACAACATGGCAAATTGGAAACTTCTGATCATAGGATAGCGTAAGTTCTTAATGAACATTTTCCTACTGTAGGGGAAAGTTGTCTAGTGACCTCCTGCTTGCAGTCAAGAGCACCGTTATACCCACGTCACCCGTGTAACGCTTTGTGTTATGAACATTGTTTTATCTCACGCGGGTATTACTGACAGTCTGAAACAGCTGAGGTCTGCTAAGGCCTGTTGTCATTTCGCACCAAAACTACTTAAACACGCAAGCAAAACGCTGATTCCATCTTTGCAAGAGAAAATCATTCTTATCTCTCTATTCTAAAAGTGCTGCCTGTAATTTTGCCAAAATTTTATCTCTTTTTCTCGTGGATAGCAATGTAACATACTGCAAGCAGGGGTGTCATCAGATCTGTCAAGTTTAAGCTGCTTGGCGAGGTGTAGGGCAGGGTTATTAGGGTTATGGGTAGGGCAAAGGATTATGCATAAGTAAAAGTATACTTTTTTTCAGATATTCTTACCATTCTTTATAGGCATGACTGTTTTAGAGTCCGTTTTGTAGGTTTGTTTAATCATAAGTTCGAAGATGATGGATTTAACATGCATCTGAACGATTTGTGACGTCATAGTTCTATGTGACACACTTATGAAAGTCCAATAAATCCTCTATATAATAATTTATGTTTTATTGTCATAACGTTAGTGCTCTGAAAGTTACAACGTATTCGAAGGCCTTAAAATCCCCACCACGGCCTCAAAGGACTCTAAAAAAACAGGTGTGGGGAGAGATAACTAAAACTAAAAATAGTAAGGTTTAAAAACTGCTAAAAGTTTTTGATGCCATTGGGTTTAAATTATATGCGATGAAAACTCTAACAAGGGCAAAGGATTATTATTGTGTTGTGGGGTCACAGTGAATTAGGACCGTTTCTTGAAACTTTATTATTTTGTTTATCAATATACCAAGATATAACCCATGGCTTTGATGTCTTTGTCTCCATCTGATGAATGCCTAGCGACGTTTCCACACGTATTAGAGTTATTAGGATTCCCTCTTGTTCCAAACCCAATTCTGGAATCACAAGAAGTGCAGTTTTCTTCATTATTTCCAAGGATGCCGATTCTTACTTTTGAAGAGTAAGAAGTACACACAGCATTGAAGCCTTCCTTGTTACAGTTTCGCTGTAAGGAGGCCTGTGAACCAATCAACTTCTTCCACGTGTTACGGCCCAGTGAGGTGGTGCGGTATTGCCCGTCAGCGATCAGCGAGTAGAGAGAGTCGGCCTGCTTGTTGATGACGATGAAGTTAATTTGATGGCCGATCTTCATACCAAGACAGATCTTGGAGAAGGATGTGTTCCAGTAGGTCGGTAACTTGGTTTCTCGTAAGTCAAACCCAGTCTCTCCTCCAGGGAGGTTGTGTTCATTCTTATCACTCCAGTACGACGAAGTATAACGAAAGGTGCTCTGAGGGGGAATAGAAGAAAATAAACTTTCCAAAACTTGTTTCTATTGAATTGAATTTACCAGACTTGGGATAACTTAAGAGCTTCTGCCTGAGAGACCGGGGCAGAATTGGAAATGAAGATCGGCCGATTTCGCTTAAAACGGGTACACAAAGTTGTTATGTGGACTTACGTAACATGCCAAAGTTTCAGGTTCAACGACCTTCTTTGAGTTGAGTTCTGGATATCAGCCCCACAGGGATGCCCAGAGGCTGATTTTCAGTGCAATTTTTGGTCAATTTTCAATCTCTCTTTTAGCAACGTACAATTGATTTCAGACAAAAACAAAAACATATTTGTAATGCCCTATTCTTAGGCTGCTATGGGTAGAAACATTAGCTCACGGGAATTTTGCATTAGCTTGTGGCTGTTATCATAACTTCGTCCTATTTGAGGCACATGGGAAGCAACCGGAAATGGCCTATTTTTCAGACCACATATTTTCCATGCCCACGTTTTATATCGTGAAGTCTTAGTATCCCTGCAAAGTTCAGCCCTTAGTTTAATAATATCAAGAAAAAAATACTAAAGTTGAGGCTTTTTTACTACGAAACACTTCAAGAGAAATTACCTACTACGCACTTCCTGCCAAAGTCTTAATTCCTTATTAGGAGAGATTTTTAGACATTAGCCGCAAAATTAACATACAATTAATGATCTCGAAGTGAATTATAAAAAGGAAATATACATTTACAAACCATAGACTAGAAATTAATTTTCCTACTGGCAGATTTGAAACTAAATTTTATGCAGCATTTGTACCCTGTACCCTGGGGACTGGAAGGTGATGAGGGGGAAACTTTAAACGTTGATAACAAGAAAAGTAATCAAAATATAATGAAAAAAGTTGTTTACTGAGTGTATAAGTTAGGTGGGAAAAGCTGAGCCCCAAAACGCCTTATTTATGGGACTCTGCCTTGTTTCCATGGTAACCTTGCTTTGTCAGGCATAATTACCTTAAGTTTAAGTTTTCTCAGCTCATTCTCTGTTTTTATTGACCTTTTTCAAGTTTCTTGGGACAGACATAGTTTTTTGCACCTTTTCATTCCTTTAGTACCCTTTCTCTTCTCTTTTAATTTTGGTATAATTGGTAAAAACGATATTTTGACTTCATGGAATAGTCATGAAATCCAGACTGAGGATTCAATATGATGGATGTTTTGGAATTTATGACATTCTAATGTAAAGTGCCTTCATAGCTGACTACTCACCATTATTAGAATTTTAAGCCTTGAGTTGTTTTTCTCCTTCTCTCTGCCAGAAGATCACAAATATCTTGTGTGACTAGTGGTACCGAAATTTTTGACTTAACTACGACATACCCAGAGGTGCTTTCCTTCAAGCTTCGGTCTTTGCTTCTCTTTGGTATCGATTCTAAATACGAATACCATCGTTATGATAGAGATTGTAAGTAAGTAAGCCTCGTGATACAATAGGGGGCCAAATTACTTTCTATTTTCGCCTGGAGATGACATTGTTTGAGCATGACACGCAAAGCGTCTCCGCTGTGATTTAATATTGGGCATGTGAAACTACTTAATTCATCTCCAACCCCTTTCGATTTTTTTAGTGAAACAACATCCAATATGGCGTCAAAAATGTTGACAATTGAATTGTGGGTGGATAGACAATTTAAGTTAGAGATATTTTGTTCAAATATGTATGCAGATGATGATGGAAGAACGATCCTTGAACAAGTGGAACGAATTTAAAACATTAAGGCGTGTAAAAAAATCTTTAAGTGTAAATTCTGGGAGAAACGTATACTCGAAAAAATCCGAGTCCCATATGGGATTTTAACCCACGATCTAGAATCTACACTTAATATCATGTTGTTGTTGTTTCTCTGTTAAAAATGAATTTATGTCTGATGAACATGCATGCAGTAACTCTACCCTAGGGTACTTAAGGGATGCAGTAGATATCACAATGTCGAACTCCTAAAATATTCTATCTGAAACGTCAGCAGTAATCTTCTTCGGTTTCTTCAATTTCGTTTTTCTCCTTGATTGAAAGGGTGTTGACATGCCCCACTTTGGTCACGCAAACAGGTGAATTTCGGCGGTGACGTGGGCAAATCACAATCTTCTTTAATTCATACTTTAACTTCCATTTAGAGAAATTGTCAACTCTGTGGGACGCGGCCAGTTTATTACCACCAGCGCCCACTTTAATTTGACCATCAGGTGGGTAACATCTCGATCAAACATCGCTACTGGGAGAGTCACAGCAGGCTGTGATGGCTTGTTATCTCATGCCCCGCATATGACATCTTCTTTCTAAAAGGGACACCGTATACTCATGTTTCTACATTTAGGTTTCCAGGAGACTAAATTGCAATAGCCAGACTTTCGCTCCTCTGCCTTTGAAGCACACTCGAATAAAACAAATTCACTTACAGACTAAATAGATTTAATAAGTTTAATTAATCGATCGCAGATAGTTTCTTTTCTTGTAAATAAACAATCCAGCCGGCAAGATGTCCACGTGCTGGCCATATATTCATTTCGCGGTTGCATTTCATCAATTTACGACAGACTGAAGTAAACCTGTAACGTAGTAACGCAGTCGGATTCTATACAAAACTGGCAACTGCCTAGCGCATAGCACGGCCGCGACCTGATGGTTGGCGGGCTGGACTCCAGATCGAGCGCTCCTGGTTTCTAGGGCGCTGCCATGTCGTGTTGGCAAAGGCAACTTTCGTTCACAATGCCTCTCTCCACCCAGATGTATAAATGGGAGCCGGTGATTATCATCCTGCTCAGGGAAGAAGAGCAGTAACCAATTTAAGCTCTAGCAGGTATGAGGCACTGGGCCTTGTAACGACTTACCTTACCACCTCAGCAAGCATACTAGTCATGATCATCCTGGGGATTATCGCTTCTTACTATCGAAATCAGAGTTAAGGGCCAGCAATTCTACAGCTAGGGGTGCCATAACAGGTAGTTTTGAAGGGAAATCCACTCCTACCCTGTCTTATCTTTGGATATACGCTGTACACCGATTTAGTCTGGATGTATACTGACTGAGAAAGCAGCAAAAGGAAAATGCCGATAGAGAAAGGGAAAATGTGCCAATGAGTAATTTTCTGGTAATTTGGTCAGACATTCAGCGACTTGGCGGGGAAAACGGACCGTCTTGGACGTCGTCAATTTATAATACCTGGGATGTTTGCAGGGGGGGGGGGGGGGGGACTAGGTATGAATAAATATTCAGTGACAAATCCATTCGTTCTTTAGGTTCTCAAGCAAGTTTTATACCTAATCATTCTCTGCAATATCAAGGAGACGAATCTAGACGAGAAAAAACTGAATTCCAAGTCAATCATAGCCAGCAAACTACAGATAAGTTGGCGTGTCGTAGCGTCGCCATGTACGGTATGAATCAACCTGAAGTTTCATTACTCGCAACAACGCACTCACGACCAATTTATCGCTGAGGCTAAGGTTTTTAACGTTGCTTCACTTTTAAGGCAGTATAAGAAAGGGGCATGCCTCTAAACCTGAAGCCAGGTAAGCGTTTGTTGTAAGTGAATTTATCCAGACACTTTGCGCATAGCCTCGAAGAGCGAGACTGCATTTTGTATTAGACAATTAGCTATAATTATATTCAAAATTTTCTTATTAGGTTCAAAGCGATTTTAAAGTAGTGTTACGAGAGACGTTGTAATTGCATTTAGAGTGACTGATAAGTTGTTTTCTTCAGAAAAGAACTCCCTGACAGGTGGGTTATGATGTGAAATGGGATCACAAAGCTTAGCGGCTTATTCCCTGATTTAATTAGCGCCTCATTACTCGGGGCCACAAACGTATTTCGTTGAACGGGTTGAATAAACTTAATATTGTAGTTTGGACCAAAAAAGATGCAATGGTGCATTGTGATTAACCGGCAAGAGATGGATTGTTAGGTGTATCTATGTTTTTTTCACAGTGACTCCATTATCTGTAATTTTCAAGAGTTCTTCCACAAAATTTATAACCGTTGCCGGAACAAAATCTGATCGGTCCTAAAAAATCACAAGAAAATTTTTGATTAACGGAAAGTCTTTTCGGTTACAATTAACTCCAGAGTCTCTAATTCATGACTTAGAAGGAAAAAACGTATTAATCGAAATTAAATGGCTGATTTTTACAGACACGCTTTGTTGAAACTTTAACCGAAAGTGGCCTGGTTAGTTATTTTCTTGCAAGTTTTTTCTTGGTAAAAAAGCCTCAACCTTAGTAATTTTTTCTTGATATTACTAAACTAAGGGCTGAACTTTGTAAGGATACTAAGACTTCGCGATATAAAACATGGGCATGAAAAATATGCGATCTGAAAAACAGGCCATTTCCGGTTGCTTCCCATGTGCCTCAAATAGGACCAAGTTGTGATAACAGCCACGGGCTAACGAAAAATTCCCGTGAGCTAATGTTTTCACCCATAAACGCCCAGGAATAGTGCATTACAAATATGTTTTTTTTTTTGTCTGAAATCAATTGCACGTTGCTAAAAGAGAGATTGAAAACTGGCCAAAATTACACTGAAAATCAGCCTCTGGGGACCCCTTAGGGGCTGATATCCAAAACTCGACTAAAAAATGGTCGTTGATCCTGAAACTTTGGCATATTACATAAGTCCACATAACGACTTTGTGTACCAGTTTTAAGCGAAATCGGCCGATCTTCATTTCCAAGTCTGTCCCGGTCTCTCAGGCAGAAGCTCTTAAACAGTTTTCACATGTGATACATGGATTAAAAGGGGTTGACGAAACTACTGAATATTTTGAATTGAGTTTTGAAAGCCTTGGCTAACACTTTATGATATACCTTGCTGCCGTCAATCTTCATGACCGGTGTCCATCCTCCATCTCCACATCCAAAATCTCCCATGTGACAGAGAACAGAAATTGGTTTTGAGTCAACATGGAGCGTAACCAACTGACTCACCCTCGAGCTGTCAAATACAAAAATGTTTTTCAACAGGCTGCCTTTAAATCGCCAATCTTCTGTGATTAGGCGAAAGTAATTTGCACTTTTCATTGTTACACTCTAAAGGTCACAGGAAATAAGATAATTACTCAAATAATATTGGTTCTAAGAACCACGGGTGTGCCCCTTTGTATCAGCCTGGGACCTTTCTTAAAGCGAGAAAATGTATTCTACTTATTAAATAATTAACTATGTAGTTTATCTGTTAGAGTCCCATCCCTCATTGTCGAATTTTTTTTCGTTTTGTCTGGAGTGGACCCCATTTCCAGCCGTTTTCAGAGTCCGGTTGAGAGTCTACTCCCACGGTGTGGGTACGGCCTCCATACGTGCTTTGAACACTTTTCCTGAAAAGTTTAATGACTTACTTGTGTAGTTCATAGAGTTCCTTGCATGATTTTGCGGGACCTACAGTGGAAGAATTAGAAAACAAAACAACTGACTGAAAAGCAGTTTAATTAACAAACAGGTTTTATTTTGCCGGTTTTACTTCGTCCTTCCCAAATTAACTGACTATGGTTCTTCGAGGATAGACGTGTAATGACCATCGCATCGTTTTAAGAGGGACGTGAAGGGGTAAAATGGGAACTGGGATTTACCCTTTTCTGGGCTGGGAAAATGGGATTTACTGCACTGGGACTGGGATTCAATCACTGGGAATGGGATGAACAATTTCGAAAATGGGAAAGAGAGTTTTATTTTTAGCGCTCTCTGACCCTATTTTTGACACCACTGGTTAACTGAGCCTATTCTTTTGAATAAAGAGTTAAAATTCTGCCGTAGACCTGATCAGTATACACATAGAATCATCACATTTTTCGTTTCCATGTTCTAGCTACCAGGCTCCACACGGTTTTATTGTTAAGTTCTGTCCGTTTTCCTGGTCAGCGGTTTGTTGTTGATGGAATGATATGCGCATGTTTGCACTTGGCGGGAAAGATAAAAGTGGCGTCCAATTCGCGGACTATGATAATCGAAATCAAGTATATTAACTCAAAAAATGCTGTAATACACACAGAAAATTGTAAACGTATGTCTTGGAAATGGTGACATGCTAATTGGTGCATCCTACAAAAAGTATTTACTCGATCACAACTGATTTTGACGGAGTAGGTGTCCTTGGAGCAGTGAATGTCATGTGCAGTATGCAGACAGTTGAACAAATGTAAGTTCTTTGGCACTCCCAGGGGATGAGCTCGCTGTTTGTGCGGATGGTGTTCTTCATTTCTTTGTTCCATCACAGGGTGTAATAAGAATCGTTAGAGGGAGTGATGGCCTACCCATATTATCACGAGCAGTGAATGTTGCTTGGCTTGGTAGAGATTTTTTGTTCTGCGAAGAGCACTCTGTTAAGCTCTTTGAATCTGGGGTTGTTGTTTGATCGCAGGGCACTGTAAAGGAGATAGTGAAGGTTCAGAATCACACTTTAAACTGTGTCAACCAATTGGAATTTGCGTGAATTTGATCGTAACATTTACGTTACACACTCTGGTTCTGGCGCGGTCAAACTAATCAACAAACCGTTGACAGGGATTGCAGAGTTCCTTGGAAAGTTACAAGTCCTGGTGAAGGTTTTTAACATTCATTCCAAAAGACGCACAGTTAGAGAACCACATAAGTCGGTTAATGAAGCAATTGCTATGCTATGGTGGATGAGGTGCTGGAGTACGTGAAGTATTGTTCACGGAAGACAAGAGAGGTACAGTCCTTGGCAAAAAAACCACTGATGTGCCAGAGGGTACTTTATCAAACAAGTGTTTGAAGTTATTGGAACTGATGGCACAATCGCTTCGCAAGGTAGAGCACAACATCAAAGATGTCTTCATATCCAGGTTTCGAGGTGAACTTGAATTAGAATCACTCCTGACGTTAAATGTTGAAAACCAACATGCAGCCACTCATTTTAAGAAGGAAACATTTACTCTCCACGAATACGCACAGATTTTTGGTTCATCAGTTGTAGAAGGAGCAAAGAGAGTGACACCATGGTCTGCACATTATTACATGCATCCCAACTCATACTACCCTGTTGAACCTTCTGGTACAGGCCAGTTGGTCCTTGTTGAAATTCCCAAACCGGCCGGAGAAAGATTGCCCAGAAATGATGAAGCAGAGATGAGAGTGTGGGCAAAACAATACGACAAGTGTGTAAGGTAGCGAAGTGTGCATCAAGGCAACACAAAGGACAGAGCTGGGACACTGCTTCTGAATTTGTATGAAAGACAGGCATTGCTTAATCCATTATATTTACAGTTTATACTTCCTCGTGCGCAAAGCTCAGTGCAGGGGGAAAGTGCAGAACGTCCAGAAGGTGAGTCTGATGAACAGCCTGGGGAGGTTCTCTCCTGCACTGATCAACGTGACGAGTACAGCAGCAGCGAAAGTGGAGACAGTGAGAAGACAAAGGCTGCTCACTAGAAGAATGAGAGATTTTCTTTAGTCCAGGTGAAGGTATGTGTGTATCCAAACGACATCAGTTACGCATTTCATTAATTATACACATTAATCTGCAAACAATGACTGGGAATGGGATTTTAGATTTGGTAACTGGGATTTGGACCAAATTTAAGCTGGGAACTGGGATTTGGCGAAATTTGGGCTGGGTACTGGGATTTGGTACCCCCCTTCATGACCCTCTTTTAACGTTTCAAGCAAATTAGTAAGATGAGAAGGAGCAGGAGTTTGTACAATTGGTGTTAACATCACGAACATAACTGGAGGGGAAAGAACAATTTGTTTCGGAATACTGAAAACTCATAAGATCTTCCCCCGTGTTTTAACTGGAGTAATTAATTTATCTATGGTTTATTACTAAGTCATTAAGACGGAATTCACCAGAAGTTCGAGTAACAAGTGGACAAAAACTTTGTACCAAGATTATTTACATCGTATTGCAAACTTCACTGCGACTGATTTAAAAATCTTCTCAAAAAAAAAATCACTTCTAGCAACACCAAACGTCGAAAACAAATGTTGCATGAACTTCACATGAATCACTTGAAAGTACTGGTGAAATGACACTGATGATGAAATTTTACCTGTGTTTGCACAATTTCTCTGAAATTTGAATTTTTTTTCTCTCGTTCCCAAGGGAAATTGTTTTAGGTGTTATTTCAGGCAACTATTTATATCTTTAGCTTTAGGAAAATGTAAAAAGGACTGTAAAATACATAAAATTATTCTGGTACCAGATTTTTGACCACTAAGAACTGAAATTGCTCGACTTTCTATCGGATTTCGTCTTAATTTATTATGTAAGATAAGTGATAAAAATATTTACGAAGTTAAAACGGGGACCTGAAAGAATAATACAATAAAACAATACCAATATGCTTAAAGAACTGATTTAACCAATAATTTAGCCCGAATTGAATCACACCATTTGTTCAGTGTTGGTTTTAGTTCTTTGATAACACACAATTTGAAAATAACACGGTCAAATTTGTTCTGACACTTTCTTAAGATTTTGAATTAACTATGCTCATGGCTACAAATGTCGGACATCAGTCGGAGGTGCTAACACTTGACCTGCCACTCACAGAAGAGCACGCATTGGCTGGCAAGATACACGCAATTCAGCGTGACATCTCAACAACATGGCGTCAGTACTCGTGGGAAGATATCGATCGGGTTTTTCGCTTATTTAAAGTTTTGTGGGGCATTTCTATAAAGTAATTTATTTGAGTATTTTCCTAACTGCCAATAAAGATAAATTTCTGGTTATTTGTGCTCAGTTCTGACTTTCTGCTTTGATTTTGGCGCCGCGTTGTAGCGCCATTGGGAGAACTTGGTCGCAGATCTCCCATTTATTTAATTTTTGGGGGGCGAACAGGTATAAAAAGAGACTGGAACCTAGAAAGCCAGGCAACCCAGGGTAAAACAACGTGGCTAATCAAGGAAATATACTTTGCTAGTGGATTTCGCTGCATGGTTTATCAGGAGTATCATATGTCGTCGACCAGAAAACACGAAAATTACAGAGAAACAAGTTCTAAAAACGTAATGGATACAAAGCCCTGAGAAAAGTTAATCACTACGTCTTAAAGTTTGGCTTCCACGGTTTAAAAATCGAATTGAACAAAGTTGTTACACTCTAAGGGTTTTAGGCGAAAGGACATTTAGTGAGAGCTGGTGATGTTGCTCTCGCACAACGGCCATACTGTTACTAAATAGCATCATCTGTATTATTATACTTAAAAAACACAACGATTAAAACATGGAAGCCGACAATTTCCCAACAATATTTTTGGTGTGCGGTTATACCAGAAGACAGTCAGTGAACATTTGGGACTTTGCACCGGAGTAAGGAGGTATGCAGAATGTTAAGTCTGTTTTCTCAGTGAAGTATTTAAGTCGTGACGTGAGGAATTACGTGACTCACTTTTGCTTCATCTAGCCTCTTCAACTGAGTGCGCGTGTCCGAGATTTCTAGCCATGCAATGTCATCCGGCGTTTTATCATGCTGCTTTTTAAGGTGGTGTCCAACTGCCGATCTGTTGTGTTCCTCAATTCGTTGGTGTAGCTGTCGAGTCAAGTATACCGACATAACCTGCATCGCAAAGGTCACACTTTATTATTTACTTAATTATTTAAATTTACCTTTATGACACTTTGTTCCTGTGAATCCAGGAAGACAGATACAACGAAAACCTTTACTGGTGAATCCAGCTTGACAGGTTCCATTGTTCAAACATGGGCTGCTACTACAGGGATTCTGTTAAGAGAAAAAAGTCAATTTGAGATATCTTCTATTAGACTAAATTTCAAAGTACATGAGAGAGAGAATTCTGGTGGTTGAAGCAGGTTGTAAAAAAATTCAAATACACATTGAACGGCTACCGCACACAGCAGCAAATAGCAAATTGGAAGGAGTTCAAAGAACAACTAAGAACAAGGATTTTAACTGGAGAACACTTATTTTACAATTTTCCACTGCTGGCTTTTTTTATTGACTGCAAGTAATTAGGAGCCTTTTGTATTACATTACCTCGATAGCAAGATAGTTAAAAGCCGGTTTATTTACAAGAGAATTTGCAAACTGGTTTTCATCTGTAGCGTTGTTCAACTCGCATTTGTGTTTTCCGTCTTCCAATGGTCCTAAATTGACGGACACACAATTGGGCTCCATATAGCACATCAAGCGACAGCTCCCTTCACTGGGCACCTCCGCACTCCTGATCACGTGGTTCTTCATTGCCTTGTTTGCGACTGGTTCCTTGAACACAATTATGCGACCTTCGTCGTCTTTGAAATACACAAATTAAAACTTCATATTAAAAATGCAGAAAGGTATAGTCTATGTGGATGCTTCTCTGAATACATTTTTTTTTCTGGCAGAGAAATACATATTAGAATTTCTGTTGATAATTTTAATCTCCAATTTTTACTTTAGTTTCTCCCCCAAAATTGTTTGGATTTCAAGGGCTTTACATGCTGCACGGTGTTCTTCCTAGATTGTGTTTCTGTCAACATTAAAACTATAGTTTCGGACGTTGAATTATAGACTATCGATTAGTTGCACCTAATTCAATGGACACATAACATCAAGCTGGTTAATCGCCAAAGTAAACCTGTCTTCGCGGAAAGTGGCAATATATTTTTTTTTAGAATAACGGCATTCTCCATAGTCCCTGACGTGCACAACACACGGTGCACTTGTCAGTCACTATCATCTGAGATGCCAGAGCACGCAGGCGATAATCCAGTATCAAATATTTACTAAAGCATATTAAATGCATTGCGTACGAAATGAATTCTTCGTGGATATGAAAGGCCTGCAGCCTTCTACTTTGGTTGCATGGACCAGTGAAGATGGCCGAAAGGAAGTCTAAAATCGATCTAAGAATTTAAGTACCAGACAATGTGAGAACTTACCAGAGTAAGCACAACATAACGAGAAAATGATCCCAAGCGAAATATAAAGGATGTAGACCATGATTGGATATTTCTGCTTGAAGTGAATTGTCGTTAAAGAAGACATCATCTTCTTGATAGCGGCTGGAGAGTCTTCCGCAGATGATCTTGTTTCAAAGAATAATGTTAATGAAAGTTTTTAATGATTCATCACCTTGTGTTGGCAAAATTAAACAAAGCAATTGTTATATACACAACTCAGCGGTTATGTTTTGGCGAGTGACAGGTGAAAGTCAACTAATTAATAGTTTTAAGATGGCAATTTGGAAAGTTTACCATAGCGGACGGCTAATGGCTAACTTTTTTTCTCTCCAGGTTGAAATGCTAAAACTACCGAAAAAATTATTCTAATTTTACGGGTGACATAAAATTTATGTTTAATTTAAAATTTTACATGTGAAATTGCAAATATAATTGCCATGGCAACGTTTGATGCAAAATTTCCCGATACAAAACCCACGACCGTAAGTGAAATTTATAACCCATGATATTAAAATGTTGTTAAGTAGTGTACTCGTAAAATTAAGAAATACTTTCACTTGCGTTTTGTCAAAATTCAAATAATTTAGAATTTTGTCAAAAAGCGCGTGAAATGTTTTCGTAATTTCACTTGTCTTCTTTTTCGTACGCAACAGCCATGAAAATTACATGTATGATACTCAGAAAATCTACGGATTATTACATACTTTTACTCGACAAATTTTGGCAAGTTTTAAAGTTACAAATGTTCTAGATCTCTCATTTCCCCGTAAGCATGGTAACCTGCTTAATAGGATAACATCTCGAAAGAAATTTATCCTTGATCTTAGGTTTTTTTGTTTGTATAAATTATTTAGACAAAAGTTGTCCTCTAGGTATTTTGGGTACCCGGGTAGTCTTTCGTTCTTCCGTTGCTTTATCGAGAGACACGTTGTTTCAGTGTGAGGGATCGCGCTGAAACACTAACCGTGGGTTAATTAGCGCTTAATTTAATCTTAACCACTGATAAACACTTTTAGCATCGCCTGGTACGCCCACCTAAGTCGGTTCTATGTTTTTTAATTGTAAAACAAGTTTTGCTCAGAACAGCTGCATCCGTTTTAACAGATTTCCACAAAGAGGTTTGTTGGTTATAAATTTTAATGTGGAATAACTTTAAAAAATTCTGGAAAACACAGTAATTCCATTCAAAACTGATGGATCGCCAATTTCTAAGTTCTAGTCTTATTTACCGCTTACGCGTAGGATACAGGTTTATGAGTTGACTATCCGGTGTTAAAATGCTAAAAAAAAAGGTGTATGAAAGTTAGAGGTTTACATTACTCATGTCATGTTTCGACATGCTGTCGTTGTGCTATTTCCAGGCAATATGCTAGGCACTGTGTCGTCTAGTCAAGAAGCCGTAAGCTTTTCCCTAATACCACTGTAGAATACCACACAGTGACAACAGTGAAATCACCAAATAAGCTGGAAATAAATAGAGAACATTACATGGTCGCGCGGAGATAAAAAATTTTCTCTTCTCGTGTTAAAAAAATATTTCATGAGTTAGCGTAGCGGTTTTTTGTTATGTAGAAATCTCATAATATATAACGACGTTTTTGGCGATTTTCCGAAGACTTTCGAACACTTTCCGAAGATTTCCGAAGATTCTCCAAAGTTTGTCCGAAGGCCAGACTAACGAATCCGAACATTTCCGAACATTTTCGAAGATGACCGAAGATGACCGAAGACTTCCGAAGAAGATCCGAATATGTTTCGATCATACACCAACAAATTTAAGTGCAGTCAAAAAGGGAAGAAATGTTATCAAAAATGATATCATTACGTGTTTGGATAAATTTGATATCTCCACCTGTGGGGATACTGCTACCACTCGGCATACCACTAACTCTAGATTAGAGATTAACTTGGCTCGGCAGACTTTTTGCCGAAGGCTCATCTCCGTGGAAGGCGTTTTTTAATCATCTAATCAAAGAATTCGACGGAATTTTCCTATTTAGGTTTAATTATGATATCAAAGAATATAATATTAACTCTATATTTTATGACTTTATAAAGAGCTCCTTCGGTGGTGGGGAGATTTTGGAACAGAATTTTCGACAAAACCTCTAATATCTGAGTGCAGTATATGGAACAATAAAAACGTTAAGATAGGTTGTAAAACCATCTACTATCCACATTATGTAGAAGCTGGGATTTTAATTTGCAAACATATGCTATTAAATATGAACAACTTAGAATCCTATAATATTGCAAAAAGAAAAGGTCTGAGACAGTGAAATTTCTTAGCTTGGACCGGAATTCGCCAGGCTATTCAACCCGATCTAAAACGTTTAGAGTTTAATGAGAACGCACTGAACTCCTTAGAATATGTAATTTCTTTTTGTTTTTGAACCTCACAAGGATAAAATAAAGAAGTGGAAAAGTCAAAAAAGAAAAAAAAAGCTTTTATAGGCTCATTTGAAATTGCGAGCACGGCTACTCACTGAATTGTATGAAAAGAGGTCCAATTACTAATTAATCAAAGCAATAACAAATTTCGGAATTAAAAATGTTTTTTGAGAGCTTCTTTCGAACGAAAACGTCTGTAGCGCTTTTCATAAGTTTTGAAAACTGTAGAAAACATTGCAAAGGAAGCCATCAAAGTGCGCATAATTGACGTGCGAATCACGTGGGTATCCAATTACAAATCGCGCCGATTGCGTGACAAATAGGCTTGCGGAGAACCAATCACGATCGAGAATATTGTTATAGATACGATTACAGACCGAATTGGACGACACGAAGCCTTATTTCCAATTAATCATAAAAATTACAAATTCCGAGAAAAGAAGAAAAGCCAAGTTATGAAAGATAGGGAAAGTTTGATTTGATTGATTTATAATGGTAATTGAACTGAGTGGAGTTCAATTTGGTCTGAAATCACAAGTGTGATTTCGGACCAAAATTGCACGACACAAAGTTCAATTGCCACTTTACTAGATCCATTTTGAAATCGCACAATTTTATCGCCTTAAATTTTAGATCCAGTAGCCGGTTTGTTAAAAATAGCGGAACAGGAAACACCTTTATATCTCATCTAGTGCAAAACGATGTCATGTGACGAAAACTCATTCGTGCATAACAAAGGAACAAGCAGTTCTGAACTCAGAGCGAAAACAGTCTCCTTAATGCATAAAAGTTCAATTATCGTCGCCTGAATCAATGATGGAAGGCCTTCCTTTCTTCTGTGGTTGAGGTTGAGACTTCTAGTTGTCTTTGGAGAACGAATTTGAAGGTGCAGCCAATGTAATTCTGCGATGGATTTCTTTCGAGTTATGAACTCCCCCGAATGCAAGACGCCCACTGGATAGTTTTTCTCTTTTAAATATCGTTCAATGGCACTCTGGATGATTTTAAGGGATTCCAGCTCGTTATCATCTCCGTTTCTTTTTGTGACCTCGGCATAGACTTTTATACTCAGGACCTTGTCAAGTTCTTGCGAAGCCATTTGCTTCAAGATATTTTCAAGATGGCCGGACTGGCACCAGCCTCGGAAGACGTTCATTCGTTCACTGTTTTGTGGAGCGGGGTGTATTTTGACTATGTTTATTCACAGCGACAGAGTTGAGCTCTTGTATTGCTTCGTTTGAAACTACCGGAAACCTGGAACATCTACCTTCTTGAGATGGCTATGAATTTGTTATTGTGTGGTTTTCGTTTGTTTATGTTTTACTGGACTCGGTATCATACGGATCTCAAGCAGAAGTTGAAGAAAAATCAGCAAAATATTCGTCAAAATGGACACTGAAAGGTGGAAACTTCACTTAAAGTACGTCTTCATTCTGAAAGAGCTCGTGATCGTCATTCAGGACTGTAATTATTTAAATTCGTTAATTGTTCTGAAAAAACCACCACCAACAGCAAAATTGCCAAATTCCCCACACAATGGATTTTTGTCTTTCATTTTCCTGAAATTTTATTGATTACCGTAAACTAACCTTAAAATCTGATTGGTTATTTAGTTTTACTGTCCCGTTCTCATTGGCTGTGAAAAAGATGCGATTTAGAGCAAAAAAGAGTGCGATTCGTGAATAATTCGCACCCCTGAGAGCCAATCAGATTGCAAGGATAACCAGTGATTTCAAAATGGATTTAATAAAAACCCCAACATTGATTGTGATTGGTTGATTTAAACTACATCTTTGAAGGTAATTGGCTTATTGAACTGTCCAATAACAACCTGTCCAATAACAAACTGTCCGATAACAAACTGTCCAGTAACAAACTGTCCAATAACAAACTGTCCAATAACAAACTGTCCAATAACAAACTGTCCAATAACAAACTGTCCAATAACAAACTGTCCAATAACAAACTGTCCAATAATAACCTCTCCAATAACAAACTGTCCAATAACAAACTGTCCAGTAACAAACTGTCCGATAACAAACTGTCCAGTAACAAACTGTCCAATAACAAACTGTCCAATAATAACCTCTCCAATAACAAACTGTCCAATAATAACCTCTCCAATAACAAACTGTCCGATAACAAACTGTCCAATAATAACCTCTCCAATAACAAACTGTCCGATAACAAACTGTCCAGTAACAAACTGTCCAATAACAAACTGTCCAATAATAACCTCTCCAATAACAAACTGTCCAATAACAAACTGTCCGATAACAAACTGTCCAGTAACAAACTGTCCAATAACAAACTGTCCAATAACAAACTGTCCGATAACAAACTGTCCAGTAACAAACTGTCCAATAACAAACTGTCCAATAACAAACTGTCCAATAACAAACTGTCCAATAACAAACTGTCCAATAACAAACTGTCCGATAACAAACTGTCCAATAATAACCTCTCCAATAACAAACTGTCCGATAACAAACTGTTCGATAACAACTTGGCAAGTGAATTAGTGGAAAATAGGAGTTTTTTAAACCAATCAAAATCGAGGAAATTGTAGTTTTTATAATTAATAACGACAGCGTTATAGCATGTTAGGTTTGCTTTACACAAAAAAGTAGAAATAACATTTTTACCTTATACAAAATGACGGGCTGTCTCAGCTGCGGATCAGGAATGAAATGAAATAAATTTTTCTCACAAAACGTCTGTCATTCAATAAAACGCGAGATGAAAAATACTCCAAATAGTGATTGTGAAAAAATAATGTAAAAGAAGGTTAAAAAGAGTACTCTTTTAAAGAAGTAGAGTATATTATTTTGGCAACGGCTCGGAGTTAATTTGTCTGCTTCTTTATTAATTTTAGTGTGCCATGATATTTAAATGTTTCGAGCTCGAAAGTTTCCATGTCAATTACACTAACCCTGTCACAATCGATAGAATGGTTGTTAGAAACGTATTGTTTCGCATCTAATTTTCATCTCGCCCGTTCAAATTTTAGTTTTTAAGTTTAAAGGCTCTAGACACAAAGCCAGAGGCTTGAGTTTTAAAAGTCTTAACAAGAAAACGTTTTTACTCAAGATATGAAGAGATGAAGAGGATACTTACCAGAACAGCTACAACATAACGAGGAAATGATTCCAACTGAAATATAAAGGATGTAAAGGTTGATTGCAAATTTAAACTTAAACTGAATCTCCCGTGAACGGATGGGAACCCAAGAGTACGTTTCTGGCAGTTTCAGAAAGTTTCCTCTTTTAGTGTGCCAGCAGCAGATGTTCTTTTGTTACCCAATGTCGTATTCATAATGTCTGGATGGTTAGTATTGGCAGTATTGAATTACCAGTAATCAGAGATTATAAGAGCGCGTTTAGCTCCTTTAATTACCTTGAGTAATTTCATTTGCAGCATTCAATCCCTGTTTTTATCAAAATCAACATTTTTGTGTAACAGTTCGATACGATCGTTCGTCGTCGGCTGAGCGTCGGAAGTTATTCTACGAAATCCGAGGTAGACTTCAGACTTCAGACTTCAGACTTCAGACTTCAGACTTCAGACTTCAGACTTCAGACTTCAGACTTCAGACTTCAGACTTCAGACTTCAGACTTCAGACTTCAGACTTCAGACTTCAGACTTCAGACTTCAGACTTCAGACTTCAGACTTCAGACTTCAGACTTCAGACTTCAGACTTCAGACTTCAGACTTCAGACTTCAGACTTCAGACTTCAGACTTCAGACTTCAGACTTCAGACTTTATAGTATGGACAGTGTCGATGTCCCAAACAAATACACTATACTAAACTTCAATCATTTTCAGTTACTAGTGTAATTTTTATTCGATCCGATAAGGGAAGACTAATAAAAGGGTGCTTGAAAATGAATGGTATGAACCAGAAAAAAAAAAAAAAAAAAAGATACTGTTTCGCGACACCGTGACTTTCAAATTTTCCTCTGCATGGTACTTGAAAAATGGACTTTGTTAAAAGCAACGATTTCTTGAAATATGAAGCAGTCATATTGCAAGTTAGGCCATCTTTCACTATGGTTATAGCCGTCCATTTGGGCCATTACTTTAGACAGGCGAGCAAGCCTAGCCTTGCTTTATATTTCTCAGATCCAGTTTTAATTTGCGTCATTTTTGCCTTCATACCCTTACGAGACCAATCCCCTGATTAGTGTTTAATTACCCTCCAAAACAGTGATCAACTCTGTTGCAATTGTAGATTTTGCCTCTACAGGCGTCAGAGACCATGTTGAATATGACTTTCTTAAAATGCTTCAATACGACTCCTAATCTTTGCCTCTGCAAGCAAGGATGATGTATCGCTCTCTGTATCATATGAATTCACTCTTCCACTGTAATTCTTTACTCACACTATTAGTACTATTTGGGAAAAGTGGGACGATTTTGGCCTTTTTTTCCCCGATACTGGTAAAAACGCGTGAAAAAGTGGTGCAATGTGCAATGAATTCCATGGAATCTTTCTATGAAATTATAAGAGGTTTTTACCAAAGATAAGTATCGCGTCATTTTTTGTTATCCCATGATATATCGTGCATTCTTTAATCTTAAAACAGTAAATTTTACCTCTTTTCTTCTGGGTGGGAACGTAATACATCGGAAGCAGGAGTACAGGTCTGTTAAGTTGAGACTAACTGGTTTTGACTCTTTATATATCTGACTGTCTTGACTGTTTTAGAGTCAGTTTTGTAAGTTCGAAGATAATGGATTTAACATGCATCTCTGCAATATGTGACGTCACTGAACACTTATGGACGTGCAATAGATCTGTCATGTAATAATTTATCCTTTATTGTCAGAACTTTAGTGCTCTAAAACTAACAGGCGCGTTCGAGCAAGTAGGGTTAATCCTGAGGTAATTAAAACTTAAAATAGTAAGGTTTTTAGAAAACGTAAGCTTTTTTATGTCTTTGGTTTTAATTTTATGCGATGACAAATCTAATTAGGGCAAATGAGCATTTTGTCCAGACTTCATTTACGTGTTGTATAAAATCACATTAGGGCCGTTTCTTGAACATTTTCTCTCATTTTCCATGTCACTGCACCAGGATATAACCCACGGCTTTGATGTGCTTGTTTCCATTATCTGCCCCGTACCTTGCCTCGTTTCCACACGTGTTGTCGTTATCATGTTTTCCCCCTGTTCCAAACCCGATTCTAGAATCAAAGCGATCGCAGTCGTTTTCATTATTTCCAAGGATCCTGACTCTTACTTTTGAATGAAGATTATTAGTACCCATAGCATTAAACCCTTCATTGTTATAGTTTCGCTGTAAGGAGGCCTGTGCACCAATCAGCGTCTTCCACGACCCAGTGAGGTGGCGCGGTATTGCCCGTCAGCGATCAGTGAGTACAGAGAGTTGGCCTGCTTGTTGATGGCAATGAATTTGATCTGTTGGCCGATCTTCATACCAAGACAGATCTTGGAAAAGGATGTGTTCCAGTAGGTCGGTAACTTGGTTTCTCGTGAGTCAAACCCAGTCTCCCCTCCAGGAAGGTTGTTGCTCCAGTACTCTGAGTTATAATGAAAGGTGCCTTAAGGAGGAAAAGAGGAAAATAAAACTTTCCAAAACTCGTTTCTGTTGAATCGAATTTAACAGACTTGGGATAGCTTAAACAGTTTTCACATGTGATGCATGACTTAAAAGGGGTTGACGAAACTACTGAATATTCTGAATTGAGTTTGAAAGCCTTGGCTTACACTTGCGATATACCTTGCTGCCGTCAATCTTCACGACCGGTGTCCATCCTTCTTCTCCACATCCAAAATCCCCCATGTGACAGAGAACAGAAATTGGTTTTGAGTCAACATAGTGCGTGACCAGCTGACTCACCCTCGAGCTGTGAAATACAAAAATGTCTTTCAACAGGCTTCCTTTAAATCGGCAATTTTCTGTGATTAGGCTTAAGAAACTTGCGTTTTGATTTTTACACTGTTAAGGTCACGGGAAATATAACAATTACTTCAATACTATTGGCTCTAAGAACCACGAGTGTGCCCTTGTGTATCAGCTTGGGACGTTTTTTAAAGCGAGAAAATGTATTCTACTTATTAAATAATTAACTATCTAGTTTATCTGTTAGAGTCCCATCCCTCATTGTCCAAGTTTTTTTCGTTTTGTCTGGAGTGGCCTCCATTTCCAGCCGTTTTCGTAGTCCGGTTGTGAGCCTACTTGCATGGTGTAGGTGCAGCCTTCATGTGCGCTTTGATCACTTTTCCTAAAATGTTTAATGACTTACTTGGGTAGTTCATAGAGTTCCTTGCATGTTTTTGGGAGACCTACCATAGACGAATTAGAAAACAAAACAACTGAGTGAAAAGTAGCTTGTTTGCCGGTTTTACCTCGTCCCGCCCCAATTAACTAGCCATGGATCTTCTAGGATAAACGCATGATGACCATTGCATCGTTTTAACGTTTCAAGCAAATTAATAACATGAGAAGGAGTTGGAGTTTGTGAAATCGGTGTTCACATGACAAACGTAACTGGATGGGAAAGAACAATACAGTTTAGAAAACTGAAAGTTCATAAGATATTCCCCCGTGTGTTAACTGGATTAATTAATTAATTTATTGTATTTTAGTTAAGTCGTTAATTTTATTTAATCAATTAGTTTAACTTACCTTTATGACAGTTTGTTCCTGTGAATCCAGGGCGACAGATACAACGAAAACCTTTACTGGTGAATCCAGCTTGACAGGTTCCATTGTTTAAACATGGGCTGCTACTACAGGGATTCTGTTAGGAGCAAAAGTCGAGATATCTTCTATTAGACTGATTTTCAAAGCGCATGAGAGGGTTCTGATCTCTGAAGCAGGTTGCAAAAAGTTTTAAATATACAATCAAAGTCTACCTCGCACAACAAACAACAAATTGGAAGGAGTTCAAAGAATTAAGGTAACCGTAGAATAATGGCATTTTAACTGTCAAACTTTTATTTTACAAATTTGCATTGTGGGCTTTCTTTCAATTGACTCTAATTAATCGGGAGTCTTTTGTATGACATTACCTCGATAGCAAGATAAGTAAAAGCCGGTTTATTTACAAGAAAATTTGCAAACTGTTTTTCATCTGTAACGTTGTTCAACTCGCATTTGTGTTTTCCTCCCTTCAGTGGTCCTAAATTGATGGACACACAATTGGGCTCCATATAGCGCATCAAACGACAGCTCCCTTCACTGGGCACCTCCTCACTCTTGATCACGTGGTTCTTCATTGCCTTGTTTGCAGCTGGTTCCTTGAATATGATGTCGTGACATTCATCGTCTAAAAAAGAATTAGAGAAATTAAAAATTAAGTTTTAAACACACATGTATGATGAGGGTCCTGGCACAGCAGTGATAAATGGGGAAGAAAACGGACAAAATAAGCCTCCCACGCTTAACTTCCCTCACTCTGCTCGGGAAGTTAAGCGTGGGAGGCTTATTTTGTCCGTTCTCTTCCCCATTTATCACTGCTGTGTCCAGAACCCTCATCATACATGTGTGTGTGTTACGCAAACAGTATAACAGTATAACAATAAAATTGCGTGACTTCGCGGTGTAGCGAAGCTTTAATGTCTGTAATCAATATGCGCGGATGTGCCACAGAAAATTTTTACTTGAAGAAATGCCTGCACTGGTATATACACAAAAGTGTGCCAGAATTTTTTTCTATTGAAGGTTTATCTTCACAAGTATATACGCCGAGATGGCTGCCGCAAGATATTCGTCCGATGTTCTGCAAATGTTTTACGGCCCAATACCGAATGAGGAAAACAGAAATCTTCCTGAACCGTTAGAACCAGATTTAACCGTATTATATGATGGGTTTAAAATATACTAAAACAATTTTGAGGAATGCCTTCGTGTGTGGAGAATGGATGTATCCCAAGAAAATCCAAACAATAAAGATCTTTTAATGTTTGCAAGAGAAAATAAAGAAAAGTTCACTGATTTGGTTGAACAAGAAATCCTAAAGTTAAAAAGCGTAAAAGTAAGTTTTGGGTTACAAGTAAAGTTTTCAATAGAAAGAAACGGTGAAACGCAACACGAGTCATTATTTTGGAAAAGAAAAAGAAACGTACGTTTTCAACAGGAATGATGAGGACCAGATAAAAGAAAAATTTGATGAATTCATTGGAAAGGCAAAAGGAGAAATAGAAAACTGGTCTGAGAAGGGATCAGGATGGGAAGTTGAAAAGATAGAGATTGCGTACGTGAATGTCGCACGCTATCAGCCACTTCGCGGAGGAACCTATTTACCTCTTCCAGCCAATCTGGCAAAAAAGAAGGCAATAATAAAGGTGCAAAACAGAGACACCGAATGCCTGAATTGGGCGCTCAGAGCTGCTTTATTCCCTCCAAAAGATGGAAAGAACCCGCAAAGACCAAGCAAATATCCGGTTAACGATGGTATTAACTACGAAGGCATTGTCTTCCCAACACCATATGAACAAATAAAGAAGCTTGAGGCGCAAAACGCAAACCTCGCAATAAATGTATTTGGCTGGGAAAGCAATTGTGTGGTTGTGTACAGGAAAAGCAAAAAAGGAGCGAACGTGCGGTGGATAAACCTGATGTTAATTGAGTCAGGGGAAATCCAGCACTATTGTTGTGTAAAACGGTTGAACGCTTTGCTCTTCGATCAGAGCAAAAACAGAAATGCAAAGCACTTTTGCGTGATGTGCTTAACTGGTTTCTCAAGAGCAGACTTGCTCGAGGACCACACAAAATATTGCAATGGTGTGAACGGCGTGCCGACAAGGATCGTGATACCAGAGGAGGGGAGAAACACCCTTTCCTTCCAAAATCATCAAAAACAGATGAAGATGCCCTACGTGATATATGCGGACTTTGAGGCTTTAGTCAGAAAGATTCCAGGATATGAGCGTGGGCCAGAGAACAATCAAAGAAGCTACACAGAGAAGACCGAAAGGCACGAGGCATGCGGGTATTCTTACATGGTTGTGAGAAGCGACGGTGAAGTTTCAGGGTCAAAGGTTTACAGGGGTAAAAACGCGGTGGGAACGTTTTTAAGTGACATTCTGCAGGAAGAGGTGAAAATAAGAGAGAGTTTGGCCGCACCAAAGCCGATTGTGATGACGGATGAAGACTGGGAAAAATTCAAAAAAGCAACAGATTGCCACATTTGTAACAAAAGTTTGATAAAAGACGAATTCTTAGACTCTTTACCTGTTTGGAACATTGAAGAAGCCGGTGAAGAAGGCAGTGAAAAATGCAGTTATTGGGGCCAAGGCCACAAAAAATGTTTTTACATAGCGCAGAAAGAGCAGTAACGGGGGGTTCAAAGGCTAAAAAGATTGACAGACAAAAAAGACCAGTTGGAAGCGGAATTACAGGAAAATTGGAAGTTCTGTGGAAACCCTTTACTTCAGAAAACTTCAGAGACGCAGTAAAGGACCATTGCCACATAACGGGCAGGTACCGCGGAGCCGCGCACAGCGAATACAATAAGAAATTGCGAATAAACCCCAAGACGGACCAAATACCAGTTGTAATCCACAACCTAAGGGGCTACGACGCACACCATTTAATGCAGCAATGTCGCAGCTGCAGAAAGAGGTGAAATGCGTCGCCAACAACATGGAGAAATATATCACATTTTCAGTCGGAGGTCTGCGTTTCATCGACAGCTTGAACTTTTTGCAAGGAAGCCTTGATTCACTTGTAAGCGCAACACCGAAGGAGTCATTGAAAATAACATCAACGATTTCAAAAGGCAGCGACCTGCTTTACAAAAAAGGGATCTACCCTTACGAGTACATGGACTCATGGGGGAGATTCAGCGAGACAGGGCTTCCGGACAAAGAGAACTTTTACAGTAAGCTGAACGACGAGCACATTACAGACGAAGAGTACGCGCACGCGCAGACTGTCTGGGAGGCTTTCGAATGCAAAACGTTGGGCGATTATCACGATCTTTACGTGAAAACGGACGTCGCATTTTTGGCGGATGTTTTTGAGAACTTCCGAAACCTGTGCCGAGAGCAGTACGGGCTAGATCCGGCGCATTATTACACGTCGCCAGGCCTCTCCTGGGACGCGCTCTTGAAAAAGACGGAGGTCGAGCTTGAGTTATTCACAGACCTTGAAATGCATTTATTCGTGGAAAGGGGAATGCGGGGCGGAATCTCCATGGTAAGCAAGAGATACGCTAAGGCAAACAACCCGCTAGTACCGGACTATGACCCAAGCAAGCCAAAAAAATACATCATGTATCTCGACGCAAACAACCTTTACGGATGGGCAATGAGCAAGCCCCTCCCGAAAAGAGATTTCAAATGGAAACGTGTTATGCCCACAGAGGAGGAGATCCTAAAGAAAAAAAGAAAACGCAAAGAATGTTTGGATTCTTGAGGTTGATCTTGAATATCCAGCAGAAGTGCATGAGGAGCACAACAGCTATCCCCTGGTGCCGGGGGAAAAGGTCGTGAAAAAAGAATGTATGTCGGAATACCAAAAGAGGTTGATGAAAGACCTGGAGCTGAAACCCCCGGATAGCAAGAAGCTGATGCTGACGCTTGAGGACAAAAGGAATTATGTCGTGCATTACAGGAACTTGCAGTTTTATCTGAAGCAGGGCATGAAACTAAAGCGCGTACACAGAGTGTTAGAGTTCGAACAAGAATGCTGGATAGAGCCGTACATCCGGATGAACACAGAATTCAGGAAAAACGCAAAGAGCGACTTTGAAAAGAACTTTTACAAGCTCATGAATAACTCAGTTTTCGGCAAAACCATGGAAAACCTGCGTAATCGCGTTGACATAAAAATAGTGCGCAGCAACCAGACGGACAAAATAAGGAAATTGATTGCCAGCCCTTTATACTCAAGGCATGTTATATTTTCAAACGACATGGCAGGAATAGACATGCGAAAAAGCAAGCTGCTTCTCAACAAGCCGGTCTACACGGGGATGACGATCCTTGACAACAGCAAGATCCTGATGTACGACTTCTTTTACAACGAGCTAAAAAAACAATACGGCTCAAGGTGCGAACTCTTGTACACAGACACCGACAGCCTTCTGCTTGAGATCGAAACGGATGACGTATACAAAGACATCGAAACAAACAAAAATCTGCATGATACGAGCGACTACCCGAAAGAGCATCCACTCCACTCAAACATCAACAAAAAGGTCTTGGGCAAAATGCAAGACGAATGTGCCGGAACTCCCATAGCAGAGTGTGTATGTCTTAGACCGAAAATGTACTCTATCTTGAAGGCAGACGAAAAAAATATCAAAAAAGCGAAGGGTGTAAAAAAGAGCGTTGTCAAGAAACAAATAACGCATGAACAGTACAAGGAAACGCTTTTTGGTGCGAAGCAGCAATTGCATGGAATAAACATTCTTCGAAGCGAGGGGCATGAGATCTATGGCATGCATCTAAACAAAATTTCGCTTTCGCCATTTGATTCAAAGCGATGGATAGGTGACGATGGTATCCATACAAAAGCTTACGGGTACATCAACATGGATATATTGCCTTCATTCACAGATGATGAACTTAGAGAGTTGGAAGCCGAAGTTTCAAAGTTGCTCTGGGGGTAATTGTGTGTTTGGAGGGACAACCAGCAGTTCTTCACGCACGAAGCCGCGCTTGGGACCGTCGTGCAAATAGTAGAGAACGGGTTGATTCGGTTTGGTAAAAGATCTTTCAATGCTGAAAACCTTCAAAGACCAGATTGGATCTGTGGCTCTTTTTACACTACCTTCAAGCTTTCCGGGTTGGTAGAGATAACGAACTTAGACAAGGGAGGGGAGTATTTTTTCGCTTTTTCCAACAGGCCTTGAATAAGATGTCGATGGCCTTGCATAAACAGCTTTTTCTTTGATGGCAACGGCGGGTTTCTTGCCGATAAGGCTTGTTACCTCGTTGTTCAAAGCCAAAACAACTTCTGGAAGTCTTTTCACCCAGGCAGTGGACCGCTGGCCCTCAGGGAGTCGCATTTCAACGGCGTACTGGTGCCCGAACAAGCGCTCAGCCAGGGTGCGGTTGAAACGTTCAACAATGGCCTGGTCACGGTGAATGTCAACGCGCCCGCGCCGGATATATGTTTTGTGCTTTTCCATCTCTTTTGTGACAGCGCCCTTGTGAACTCGCGCCCTGGGTCAACCTGCAGCATTTGAGGCCATTTCAGAGGCGCGCGCTTGTAAATCTTTTGAAAGGCCTGGGCGTCCTCATCAGAATTTTTCGAAGTCAAGGGTTCGGCCTCTTTGTAGCGGCTGGAATACCGCGGCAAAACGTATGCGCATGCGTCAAGTTCAGCATTTCCGGTTTGCCCTTGTTGTTCGGTAGTTCAGATTAATTTTGCTGTTCGCCTCGCGGTGTTTAAGCTTGTTGTTGTGAATCAGCAACCACAGATGAAAGAAGAAAGGACCACAAATACAAAAAAGGTATGTAGACAATAACTTGTTGCAATTACTGGTCCTGGAAATGTTCGTTGGAGCCTTTAAGAAATACTCCGCAGTGGCCGTCATTACTGATTAGTAAGTCTTTTGTCAGTTCGTGTTGTACATACGTACATTTATTTGATAAGTAGGTTTTAAAAGTATGCAACTGTACAGCTGATGTGGACCTACTACTACTAAGTCTGGATAAGGAAAACAGAAATTTATAATGCAATCGTCATAATACTAAAAATAGTGTACAATAATGGTTAAAAAGAGGGATCGAATAATTTAAAAATATCCAAAGTCAGGGTTCTTCTTCTTATTTATGCCTGTTTTTTTTTGTTTTTTTTTCAATTTGTTGCTAGGACTGCTACAAGATTATATCCGTTGAAAATTTTTTTCATGGTGACAGAGAAGGTTCGTAAGTCTATTCGTTGTTTATCGATTTTATTTAGCCTATAATACCACGAATTTCATAATGGAAGTGATCTCACGATTTCAACTTGTTGAGCTGATCATGAGAAGCTCACTTAAAACTCAAGCTACATGTAATAGTCAAGCACCTGCATGAAAATACAAATTTTCGGTTTGGAAATAAATTTCAATTTTACTTTCAGAATTTCATGATTACAACAGCAGCAAGATTGCCTTCTTTGGTGAGCCATTCTAAATAAAATGCCAGAGAACTTTGAGGTACCATTGGATTTTCATTCAGGAAGGATAGGTCAAAGGAGTCTTCAAGTTGTACATTGCCAGTAATAAGAGGCAGAACACCATTACAGAACTGTGTAGTAACTCACTCATTTGAAACAATAAATTTATTACAATTTAAAATCATTTCAGTGGCATACGATTTTCTATGTTACAATAACATGTTTCCTTTATGCGCCACTGTTTTGCTAGCCTATTCATATGTACACAAAAAGACTGTTCAACTAACCGGACAAGTTTTTAATTCACAGTATTTTAAAGTTATAGCTTTCAGATTTTAAACTTACCGTACTTTAAACTCACTTGAAGTACATTTGAAATCTGAAAGTTTACAAACATTGGCTGCTCCCTGAGGAGCCTGCTTTTTTGACCATCCACATCCCTTCGGCTTGTGCTGAAACCTCAAATTCTTCCAGAATTGATACATCTCGGAATGCCCCATGTTGCTGGATAAATAATCCCTCTTCTCTTTGAAGTGTACTTGTTTTCTGAGATCTATAAAAAGAATGGCATTGTTGCAAGTTAGTTCACTGGAACTACTTTTATGTCCTTACCTTTCAAGGGGTTAAATGTGAAGAAAGGTAAAACATCTAGTAATTTTACTTCATTATATAATAGAACTGACATTTATATTGGGGTGAAGCTGTGTCTGCTGTTCTAGTTAAGAAACATGCAATAATCAATTAAACAGACTTTTTAAACTGAGCGGCCTTATGGTCTTCCAAGGAGACCTATATTTTAAATACAAATAAGAATAAAACAGGGCAAAGTACGTGAAATATGCTATTGTGCACAACAAAACAAGAGCCGGTTCTTTTTTCCTCTAATACACGGTGTTCTTCACTCAATCTTGGATCTTCCCAGAGAATAGACTGCAAAATGACATTGAAAAGACCAGGTGCAGTTTTGTCAGCAAACTCTTTCATCTGTCCAGGAGCATACAGTGGCACAGCATCACTGCTTTCATAATGATGTTGCAATGATATTTAAAATTTTCCGATCAGCTGGTCAAATGAATTTTCTGAAATTAATAGAAAAGGTAAATATCTATTCTACTAATTTAAATAAATTATTGAAATAATGTTATTTACTAAATTTAAATATTTAATTCTCTGCTTGTGTCAATCACTGTCATGTGTTGGTCTTAACACATCCTCTTACTTATTGGATTGCACAAATGCAATACCTGTGTCAGAAATATAATCTTGAAATGGTGTCTGTTACCCTTACCGGTCACCTAAACAACATGTTATTTTGATTGTTACCTAAGTCACTAGTCAATATTCAAACAAAAATAATTATCAGTTTTCCAAATCATTGAAAGGATGAGACTTGAATAGTTTGTGGCAACTCTGACGCAGCATTTTTTTCTTGGCCAAGAGACTCCTCAGATAATTTAACTCTTCCAAATCATTGCCATAATAATTGAGAAGTCCTCTAAATCCTTCTCATTAGTGCTTATGACTTCAACTGAATGATAAAATTTATGATATTGTCATTGACCATGTGCAATACATGTAAATAATGATAATCTGTTTGAATGAGTTTTGGTCAGATGGTGTTATTATAGTGTGCCATGGATTATCATGATGTCAAACAATTATCCTTCAAAATACTTGTATCCTGTACGTCTTGTATCTTTACATTTCAGGTAAGTGATACTAACCTGATAGTTGAGTTAAGTCATGGATTTCTGTTGTCATCCTGTTACAAACTGTTTTATCCATTGTAAATTCACAATAGCAATTTATTTTTACCACCCCAAATGATGTTTGTATTTCTGCCATGGACGTTTGCTGGAACTACTTTTATGTCCTTACCTTCTAGAAATTTAAGTCTTTAGAACAGCAATTGGAAATGGTTCTGAACTTTTTGGAGGCCTTCACTACTGCTGTGTTGCTGCTTTAAGTTCTTGTGTAGTCCTAAAATTGGTAAATTGCAAGATCTAAATAAAAAATTAAAAAAAAAAAAAAAGAAATAAACATATTAGTGATGAGTTTGTTTGTATCCAGATACTGAAAATGGATGTCCAAAAAGCATATCCCCCCACTAATGAAAAATGGAGTAGGTAAATTTTTAGTGAAATTTTTCATGAAGTGGGTGCTCATAGGGTTCCTGGACACCCCTCTAACTGAATCCTTGGTGTGGAGACAACATTGCAGTACTACTGAATTTCAATAAGTTTATGTGAAACTGACATTAATTTTAGACGATATTATTGGTGCAATTTTATGGGTTTGGTCTTAGGAAAAATAAGTTTGTCAAGTGGCATAAAGTTCTTGTTTTGCTGTCTTTAAAATTATTATTTTTCTTTAAATTCGTTTGGCAATTAATTTTTCAAAATAATATTTCCCAGCTTCTGTGCTACCTTTTTCTTTCCACAATATACCAATTTTAGACTGAATTGCCTTAGGTGGCTTTTTGCTACCTGCACCCCAGCAATTAATTTTAGTGAAGCAATTGACAGTACTGTACTGTAGTCAAGAAGAGTAAAATAAAAATGTGAGGTACATTAATGCAAATAACACTCCAACATCAGTAGTGCGAGATAATTTTATAGGTACCTTTTGAAGTTTGTCATCTGAGGTCTGTTTATTTCCATCTTAGTGGAGAACCATACATGCGTAAGACTTGGATCATTTAACACGAAATATAATTAAATTTATAATGAATTTTTTTGGTATCATGTCTATTTTGCCCCAAATTTTACAAAATTTGATACAAACAACTTGTTTATTGTTGCAACAAAAATCTTTGAAAGAGTATGCTTTCCTTTTCCTTAATTTCATTTAAATTGCTGGTAAGGAGATTCCGAAAATCCTTGCAGCAATCCAAGGCAGTGCGAACCTGCGTGTCAATTATAATTAACCGATGTCTAATTAACTGACCTGCCAGTAGTTCGTAACACCGGCGCCTTATAGTCAGGATGCGAGGTAAACCTTGTTTCTTCGTCCACTCTGGTACAGCTTTTGTAGCACCACCTTGCACCTGGCTTGTACCCATGACATGTTGCTCCTATGGCATCCAGGACTGCAAAAAGTCTCGCAGGAATCCGCTGTTTCCTGACGCCTCGCGAATGGTTTTCTCTAGGAACCGAACATCTGTTGTTGCTCGTCCGTATTTCGTCCCAGTGAACACGGCAAACTGTTGAACCCACTTGAGTTCGGCAGCTCTGGTTAAATCTTCAGACAGAAAATATTTTTTGCCGGCACATTTACGGCTGCTTTTGTTGGCTTTCCCACATTTTTCTGCGAAGGAACCGCACAACCAAACCAACGCAACAAGGAGAACTACGTAAAAAAAAAAAAAGCTCTTTTCGAGCACGAACGCGCCCGAAATTTTCTCATATTTTGTTGTTGGTGCAAACACCAAACCCCTGGGTGCAAGCGCTTGAAACTTAAATGAAAAATAAACTTTTCAACGAGACAAACCTTTCCCCTACTTTCTTTTGCTAACTCTTACTTTTTGTTTTCAAACTTCGCGATACGAGATTTTATCTTTTTTACATTGGATTTTAATACGTAACCGGAAATGCGTAATTTACCGGAAGCTCAAATTTGTACTCATGCGCAGTGCGTTTTACCGCGGTGTTAGCGGCTGGCCACGTCGACAACGGTCAGCGCGTATTTGAAAACTTTGCGCCCGCGGGGCAGTTTGTCGTGCGGCAGAAAAAGAAGGTCCGCCTGGTGGACCGCGTTGGGTGTAGGAACGTCGAATTTCGGCCGAGGAATTCGCCTGGGCGCGGGGAGGAATATCTGCCAGAGCGCTTGCTTGATCAGCCACTTTTTTGCGGTTTCTTCAGGTACCTTGGCGGCTTCGGCTAATTTTTTGATCACGGCGATACCTTTCCAGTAGCCCCCGGGGCTGTAGTATATCTTTGCGAGTTTGTCGTCCATAGCGTTACTATAAGAAGGAGTAAAAAAAGTTTAAAGGAACCGCAAGGCTGCGTAGCCTAGAGCGAGCGCCCCGGCGCCCACGAACATTAGTTCACCATTTTTCTGCTGCTCGCTTGGCTGATAGAAATCTGAGAACTTGGGCTCTTTGGGGGGTATCATTCGTTCGTCAGGATGCGCCTGGTTGTAGAATTTGAAGGCATAGTCAGTGTTGGTGAAGTTCTGCTTGGCCTCCGCCTTTATTTGCGCGTTGGTCGCAATCCAGTCGAGAAGATGGGTGCGGTCGCGCGTGTATTTGGCGTAAGCCGCTTGGTACGCCTCGAGAGCTTTATCATGGCGAACTTTTTCTTCAAGTGCAGCTTTGTCACCCCCGCCAAGCGCCCTCGACAGATAATTTCCGCCGATAAAAGCCGGTTTTATATATCAGAGTCCTTTTTTAAATCATTAATTTCAGACGCTGGCGGGTATGTATTTTTTGTCCTCGAGGTACTCTTTGATCGCGATGCTGCCGGCCATGACGGCGGTGAACTTGACATAATTCATCGGACTGCCGCTGGGATCAGAAGTAAAATTCTCTTTTACAACCTTTTTTGCGACCCAGCCGATCCCAGCGGCTAAGCCAGTGAGAGTAGCGGCGTCCATGATGGTCTTAACAAGCTTATTGTCGGACATGGTAGCGTTTGATATTAGGAAACTAACAAAAGTTTAAAACAAAATTAATTTTATGTCGAACTGTTTTTACTCAATTCTGTTAAGAGTTGGGCAAACCTTTTTGTCTGGGTCTTACTCATCTACGTCTTCTGAGCAGTTGTTGGCATCTAATTCTCGAGAAATAATGCCTAAAAGTTCTCCTACAATTTTTACGGTTTTCACGTTTTCTGGGGTTCTGGGGATATTGTATTTTTCCTGAATACCGCAAATACGGGCATACATTTTTTCAAATCTTTCTTTTGTCATGATGGGTAAAGTTCAGAAAAAAGAACTTTACAATTTTTTTTGGCATTTTCTGGATCCTTATCGGAAATCAATTTTCCATGAGATATTAAAGCATCCCTTAATGTATTGACAAGAACTTCGTGGGCGGCCATAGTGCTCATGATAAGGAAAGAACAAAAGTTTAAAACGAAAATTAATTTATGTCTCCTGTGTTTTATGTGGTTTCCGCGTTTTCTACTTCTTCTTCTCCGGCCTTGTCGTCATGCAATGTTGCACGCAAAAGGTCGAGGACTGTATGAAAAACCTTACGTTGAAATCGTACCATACCAGCGCGATGCCAAAAATGGCGGAGAAAGAGATAAGAATTTGGGGAACGTCAACTTTCTTCATGTCAATCCATTTGTCTTAAAACTTTTGGCTGTGTCGCGCGAGCGGGTTCTGGCTCAACACGCGCGGGCTCAGGCGTTTTGTTTTTTTGCTGAATACAGCCTTGAGCTCTTCACGTTTGTAATAAATCCCGACCAGTGAAACGACTAAGCTGCCAACAGCAAGCCATTGGGTGGTGCTGAGGCTGCTATTTTTTTCTCCGCTGCACTTTGGGCTTTCGCCTTCTGTAGTCGGAGCTGGCTCGGGGGCCGCGGTGGTGGCTTTCGCCTTGTTGTTTGCGATTAAGATAGAAGCCTCAGCTGCGACTTTTTTCTGTTGTTCCCGGGCCAGCCGCGTTCTTTCAGCAACCAATTTGCCAGCAGCCGCACGCTTGGGATTTTTTGCGCGCTGCGTTGGCGTAGTTGCAGTTGGAGTTGTCGCTTGCTGTGTGATGTCGACCTGGGAAGGCGCTGTGACGGCAGGTGCGCTCTCGGATTGTTCGGCAGACATTCTGAAACAAAGGTGTATGCTAAGCACATATAATAATGCTTAGAAATTACTCAGAATTTGTCTGCAATTCCTCAGCAGTTGTTGAGGATTGCTGAGAAATTTCTTCAGATTTTGCTTCGACCTTTCTCTCCAAATGCGTGTTAAAATCAATATGTTTTGTGGTGATCAGCGCCGCGTTGGCCGCAGCAAGAAACCGGCCGCACTTCAAAGCAAGGGTGCTAGCCAGATTGGAGAGCTCTTTGTTTAAGATGCAGTCGTTTCTGAGTTCTTTTTGATAAGCGCCGATGTCTTTGATTTTAAGTTTCATTCCGACCGCTTCGGTTGCAAGAAAAATAAAGCTGTCGATCAAACTTTCTGTTGTCTTTGAGCCCACGTATGTCTCGTAGCGTTTGGTGTATTTCTCGACACCTTTGTCGCTCAGGCGCTTCACCTGCTCGTGGGTTAACTGCACTCCGATGGCGTCTTTAGCTTTTCCTGTAGATACCAGCACGGCCAGCTGCTCACGAAGAGCAGGAATGTCAGGTCCGGGGCCGGTTAGCACTATACCACCAGCTGGCCCACTCGACAGCTCGGCTTCCAGCTCGGCTTCCATTAGTTTTAAAACATCTTCTGTCAGGACGATCTCTTCTCCAGCCATTGTGCAACAATATATACAGCTTTCATTTTTTTAAAATTCAAAATGACTTAACCCCGTAGGGGTGGCGAAGCGAGAACACAAGATAAGAGAACTTTCGCTCTTTCAGCTTTGAAATCAGACCTTTGTACTCATCCTGAGAGAGTTCGCCAGCGTAATCATCAAAAATAGCTTTCGTGGTCTTGGCCGAGGGGGTGTAAAAGAGAACGATCGTCGCCACGTTCTCCCGGAAGGAAGCTGTTATGCCGGTCATCTTCTGAGTCAGCACCCAAACGCTGATGCCCATATGTCGAGCAGAAAAGGCTAGATTCACCAGCTCGCCTGTACGCCCTTTCACATCTTTGGAGGCTGCGCAGTCATCGAGTATTATGAGCGTGTTGATGCCCTCGAAAAGCCATCTCACTAGCTTCAACCATTTTTCCACGTCGTGCTGCTCGCATACTATCACATTCATTCTTGGATCATTTTCACCAATTCGGTTGTAGGTCTTGTTGTGCGCGAATGTCGGGCAGATGAGCACGATGTAGTCGAACTTGAAGCGGAAAGGGTCGTAGATCTGGTCTACCGCAAACCTTGATTTGCCTGAATTCGTCGGCCCCACAATGAGAGCGTTGAAGGGTATCTTACTTGGGTCCATGTTCATATTCAATACTGCACAGATTCTAGCTGTCTGTCCATAATGTTGAACTGGGAGTCGGAGATTACGAATATATGGCATTTCAGGTCGCCTGAGCCTTTGGCATCCCGCTCAATTTCCAGCTGGACACCGTCTGTACTGTTCACAATGCGCGTGCCGCTGCCGTGCAGCGACTGATCCGCCATGGAGCGCATATCAATCACAAGCCCGAAATTATCACCGGTGTAAAAATTTGCCAAATTCATGTGCTCGGTTTTGTTTTTTTCTTTCACAAAGACGCGGTGGGCCTCTTCCCACATGTCCTTGCCTTCGATGCCGTTGTTGTAAATCATGTTGGGCGAGCCGTTGATCGTGACGCTGACTTTCGTCAGATCCGGGAAGACGTATTTTTGTGAATCTCTGGCGCTCCCATCATACGGCTCCATGAACAGTGGGAGGATGGCTTTTAGTGACCTTCTTTGGGCGTCGACTTTGATGTTGATCCTCGTATCAGTTTCTTTTTTGAAAGTCACCACTTTGGAACGCGCCACGTGGTCATAAGTGAACTCTTTGCCGCTGTAGTAAACGCTGTGTGCCTCGTCTGCCAGAGTCTTGCTGCGGAGAATTTCGTACTCGAGCTGGATGTTGGTCAGCTTATATTTCAGCTCGGTTTTTTCAGAGCCTTTGACCACCTGTGAAGCTGGTGCAAGGGTTACTTCGAACATGAGGTTGTTGTAAAGGGCCTGGGGGTATAAAACGCCGTCGTCAGATATGATCTGATGGTCAAGCCTGATGCGGTACTTTTTTCCGTATACCTCGTTCAGCTTGTTTTCAGCGTCGACGCCCGTGGTTTTCTTGTCTCCCGCGCCTGAGCGGATCTTGCATAGATCCTCGCTCTGAATCTCTTCGAGAATCATGCCGTCTCGCTTTTCCTGCGAAAGGAAAAGGTCATCAAAAATTTTGTAGATGTCATATCCAACCGTGTCTTGCAGGATAGCGCCTGCAAACTTCACGACCAGCTTGTCAACGAGCACCCGCGTGACGTTCTGGACAAGGAAGTTGTTGGCGTGCCCTCCAGAAAGATCGATGTCAAAGACAAGCGCTAGCGAGCCCGGCACCAGAACCTCGTTCTCGTTCAGATTGGGCACTGAAACATACAGCGTCTCGCCGGGGCTGGCTTCAGAGCGGACAAAGGTGATTCGCTTGACCGCGCGCTCGGCCTTCATGGGGTTTAATGTCTTTTCGTTGTACCTTGGGCGAAGGTTCTCTGGCACTGACATTGTATAATACACCGGTTAATATTTTCTAATTAAAAAAAATAACAGAATTGAAATATATTGCTATGGCGGAAGGCGGCGGCGAATTTGGTTACGATGAAGGCGATACTCTCCTGGATCATACAGATGATCAAGACGACGATGACGAACAAGAGGCTGAAAGAACCCAGCCTTTTCAGCCAGGTGCGGCGTCCACTCCTTACCATGGCGGGGAGACAATAGAAATGCAAACGTGGCAACACGAGCAGACAGGGCTGCCTGAAACGTCTTATGGGGAAACACAGAGAAAAGTTACAACCGAAGAGCTTGAAAGAAGGCTGAAAGCTTTGAGAAACCCGAACGCGGGATTCCTGGATAATTCCAGAATCGCTCTTATGCCCGCCGATTTACAACAAAAAGAAATCGAAAGAGTCAAAAAATATATCAAATCTCAGTACCCCAACGCCAAAGTTGACAAGCTGGACATCAAATTCTCCGATAAAAAACAGATAGTGGTTGTTGGCCCGAATAAAGGAGAGACCAAAATAGTTTTAGATGATTGCAGCGGTTTCCGGAAAGACTTCTTAAACAGGACATTCGTCAAAAAAATTCTGGGAGATAGTGCTGAAGAAATTATCCGCAAAAACTCTGCTTCAATTCAAAAAAAGCAAAAAGAATTTGAGGAATCAAGAAAGCTAAAGGCAGAAGCAGAACAAAGATTGAGTGAACAAAATGAATTGGTAATGTTTGTTAATGAGCGGTTAAATAAAGAAAAAGCCCAGATTGATCAACTCAAAGACCTGCCAGAATATGAAGAAGAAATTAAAAGGAAGAAACAACTGGCAAATAATTTAGAAAAAGATTTCAAAGACGCAATAAAAGAAAGAAAAGAACGTGAAAAAAAAAGTAAAAAAACTGGCCGATCAAGATGAAAAGAACGTCCGCCTTGAAGCAAGTATTGCGGAAGAGATAAAAAACAGAAATGCGATGGAAGAAAGGCTGAACAGCACAAAGCCTTTGGATGATCTAAAAGAGCAGGAAAGCGAGCTGCAGCGCCAAAACGAGGAAGATCAGGCGATCATCCAAGATGAGAATGCCTCGCCCTCCGACAAAGAAGGCGCAAGAGAGAGAGTGGAAGAAAGAAACGAGGAGCTCTCGCGTTTGCAAACACATATTGCAGAAAGGGAAAGGGCGCGGCCTCTCTCGGAAAGGGTAAAAGAGATCTTCAAAAAAATATGGCGTGACTGTCACTGCTATTCTTCTCGCCGCGGGGGTCACAATAGGGGTTGTCGTCGGTTCAATCACTAATGCTTTGAAAGCCACGGGCAAAGCTTTGGGAAAAGGCCTTAAAGATATTAGCGCGAAACTTGGTTCTCTGCTGCCCGGGCTGATTGGATCGATTGTGAATTTTCTATTCAAAGCTGCGGGCTAAGTCGTCGGGTTTCTGGCCGAGCACACCTGGCTGCTGATTCTTGCCGCGGCGGCCTTTTTGTTCGAAAAATATATTAAGAAGCGGCGTTAACTTTACCGCCAAGCCATGAACAGCAAAGCCGATAATCCTACTACACCAACAATTACCGATGTTTTGTTTATTTCATGTTGCGGTGTTTTATCTGAAACCGTGGACTCTATTTTTTGCGCCGTTGGTTGTGCTTGCTGAGTTTCGGTCGAAGCTGATTTTTTTGATTCGGCTGCTGCGGCTTTGTGTATCGGGTTGGAAGGATGGTTGTTAGGTTGGTTAATTTTTGACGGGCCGCCTGTCATTAGTTTGAGCGTAGCTTTTTTTGTCTCCGGGTTTCCCTCGTTGTTTACCTCCAGTTTCATCCCAGAGACCGCCTGTTTCAGCCTGTTGTTGTAACCGACCGTGCTTTCGGTGTTGATTATCATTTGCGCGGGCATAAGCCAGGCCATGGGGGCTACAGCAAGATTGAGCCTAACCTTCGCTTGATCCACCGCGAGCTGGTACCGTTGCACGCTCTTGGCCAGGTCGGGCTTTCTGATCGCGTCTTCCACCAAAACAAGAAACTCGCTTTGGGCTTCTTTTGCTCGGCCGCCAGAGCCGAGAATGCTACTTCTCACGTTCACCTGCGCGCCCAGGATGTAGTAAACAAAGGCTTCGATTGACTGATTTATTCTCGACAAGCCCGCCTGCGTCAAACCAGATGCTGTGTTTGGCGCGAACCAGTCCGATTGCGTATCAGAAGGGGCACCCGGCTCGATGAAATAAGTCAGGTTTCCTTGAATAGCTTTCCCATCTTCATCACTGAATTTGTTCCATCCCGGCTATAGGTAGTCAGTTTTCGACGCGCCGCCCGCATAGACGTAAACACTTCCAAGCCCGTGGTTTGCCCCGTGCGTGAAGCGAAAATCGCTCGAGGGGTCTATGCCGAACTCGTTGCATAGCCTTTTGTACGAAGCAACGTCATAATGATTATTGAATTGGTTGAAAGGCGGATCTCCGGACAACGCGCTCATGCTCTGAACACCTCCTAGCTGGCACAAAATGCGCCTGACAGTGAAATACACGTGGAAGATATAAAAAGCTCTTATCTGCGGCGGCAGATTTATTCCGTTGTCAAAGATTTCGCGAGAAATTCCACAACCTTGTGTCGCGCAAAAAACAGCGAAGTTGAGCTGTTGCGGCCAATATTTCATGTCAGGCCCTCCTAACCAGTGTTTTGATTCGGCTCCAGAAGTGTGCCTGAGTTTGGTTTTTTGGAATATTTCTCTGAATTTTGTTGTGAAATATTGGTCAGGCGTGACGTAGATTTTGATTTCGGCGTTGAATATTTTCTTCAAGCTTGGCGCTTTTCCGTCGAAAGGTTCCGCAGGGATGGGTAAAGAAACTTTTGAACCAAGTGGCGATAATTGATAAGGAAAACCTCCGCTGTCTTCCAAGCCGAGCGCCTGTTTCATTTCCGCGCTCCAATATCGCCTGTCTGAACCGAAGACGCTTTGTAACGAGCCTACGCTTTCTTTGAAAAACACCTCTGCGGTTGCGTTATTTTTCTCGTCGATGCTTTCTTGTGAAACGAACCGGCTTTTTTCCGCTTTTGGAAAGTGGTTTAAAAAATTTGTCCACGCCTTTTCCTTTGCGATTGCCGCTTTTTTCACAAACTCAGGATCTTCCCACATATTCGCCATTGTATTTGAACACAATTTTGTTTGTTAGATATAAAATGGTTGTTCTCACAATTGTCACACAAGAGAACGGAGAGACTATCTATTTTGAAGACCCGATACCGAAAGTACATTTCATGAAACTCATATCTTGTAGTTTTTTCAACAGCTGGGACACTTTGAAAAACGAAGGTTCAGCATCCTTGGGAGATAAAGAAAAAGATAAAGCTTTATTAATTAGTAAATTAGCCCCAGGACATTACAATTTAGAAAGCTTGGCAAAAGAAATAGACAGTCTGTTCGCAAAATATAAATACGACCTAGAAACAGAAACAAATACACCTGTTGGCCAGCTTGTAATAAAAAATTTTGGTTTAAAACCGATTGAACTTGATCGCGATTTAGCCAATTTGCTTGGTATTGGGCGAAAGTTGAAGCACATAACATTCGTAAAAAGGCTTACGTCACCAATGACATATTTTATTCATTGTGATTTGATCGACAAAGAACGGAATCTGTTCAATGGCAAAAAGTCAGATGACTTAGCCCTGTTTGATATAAAAGGGAAGCCTTTTGAAAAGGTAAGCTACCATAGTTCTCCGCAACAGGTTTTGCGTGACTGCTCTACAGACCAGTTTATAAATAGCATCACTCTTAGCGTCAAAGATGAAAATGGTGAACTCTTTGATTTCAAAGGATTCGCTATGGAATTTGAATTAGAGTTAAATTAAATTTCTTTTTATACAATGTTTTCAGCAAATGTGTTACCTTCCGCTCCTCCTGCCGAGATTGAAAAAAAAATCTATCCAAGCCTTCCCGAAACGACAAATGCCGAGAATTTCCGGCTAACTGAAATAAGTAAAATTGAAAAAGAAATATCTGTTGAGGTTGAGCATTACAGGCTTGTGTTGAAAAAATATAAAAAAGTCCGGAAAGCGATTCACTATTCCGTGGTTGGCCTTGGCGCCGTCACGGCAGCTCTGTCTTCTGGGGCTGTTGCAACATCACTTACTGGTGTTGGAATTGTTATCGGCGCGCCTGTTGCCGCGATAGCAGCTTTATCTGGCGTAGCTTCCACTGGCCTGTCCGTTGTCAACAAGAAGCTTGAACGCAAAGTTAATAAGCACTCGAGAATCCATTCTCTGGCTATTGCAAAACATGACTCGATAAACAGCTCTGTCTCACAAGCTCTGAATGATAATCGTGTTTCTGACGCGGAGTTTCAACTGATCACACGTGAAATGCAGAAATATCGCCAACTTAAAGAGACTTTACGCTCAAAATGTGCGCAAAAAAAAACAAGTTCACGCCAGCCAGATCTTGAAAAAATAAAAAACCAGATTCGGCAAGAATTTAGGAAAAAACTTGCGGAGTCCAGCACAAATTTGCACTAAATTTTGAGCGAAAAAACACAAAACTATCTCTAAGTCTTATTAAAAACAGATGATTGTGTTACACCGCGTTACCTTCACGCGTGACGTTGCGTGACTGGGTTACGTTACTGTCACACGTGAAGTTGCGTGACAGGTCACACAAAAGGGCAAAAGCCCTTCCGGGGGTTGCTCGTTGGCTGTTCTTGCCTAGCCCCGGCTAGGACTTTCCCGCCGCTGACAAGGCGGCTGTCAATTCCCAGTGTACCTCTGGGAACGAAGTTTGAGATCCCGAGGGATCTCTGAGCACCCCCCAGTCTCCACTGGGCCGGGGCGGGTTCACCCGGGGTTATCGCCGTGGACGGCCTCACCCCATACCCCTTACAAGCGCCTGTACGTGCCGTATTTGGAATCAGAGGTGGCCAACCTCACATCCAAAAGCACCTTCATTTGTTTGCTAATAAAGAATATAATGCAGCAAGCTATTTATATTGATCCATTTGCCTCTCCTATCACTTGTGGTGTAGCTTAGTTGCCCTTTGCCTAAATTTCGCAGTATTTTACACATACGCATGCGCTTTTGGGCGGCGAGGTGATGTCATACTTGAGCTATAATTAGAGATTGGCTGAATTAATTATATCCCAACAGTACTTCTGAAGGCCAAAATGCTTGTGCTTTCCCACGCGATTTGCTTTATTTTCATGGAACTTTCTACGCCCGTTTGGCAGAAAGAGGTCAGACAGATAACATATCAAGTCGTTGAAGCCATGCGAGAAGCAGAGAAAACTTAAACGGGCTCGATTGAGCCCCTTGTTCAAGGAATATCACATGTTACGATCGATCGAACGCTGTGATCAAATCCTGTTATTTACTCGTTTTCTCCTGCTCGCTTCACTTCGACATCTTCTGTGGTGAAAAAAAAACTTACAGCGCGTTGACTGAGCGTACTTTTTTTGTAAATTCTCTTCTGGTTCGTTTTTTCGGCCAAAACAAAAAATCTTGAGTCGTCCTCCATGTTTTTCAGTACTGCTCGTCCAAGGGCCTGGAAAATATAAATATTAGGTTCCAGTCTTTCTGAGAAAAATGTCACGCAAATCACCGATTTCAAAACAGAACTATTGATTCGAACGAAGGTTAATATCGTTGCCGCTCAGTAAAATTTCTGAAAGATTTGGTCGTAGTCGTTCTCGTCATACACAGGATAGCCTAGATAGTGTTTTACCCCATTTTTATAACACTCGAAACAGAGTCCTTTTAGGTCACAGAAGTTGCATTTACGGCAAAACGTGACCTTTACAATTCTTGATCGTTTTTCACAGAAGGGTGCCTCTTCAATATCACAATGTACCTCATCCCAACCCATTTCCTTTTTTCCCTTCTTTTTATTGCGAGATACTCCTTGTAAATTATTTCACGAAGCTCTGGAGGGAGGTTTTGAATGGCCTCGGAAAGTTGGCAGTTCTGAAGCTCTGAAGGTAGGTTTTGAATAGCATCAGAAAGTTGACAGTTGCTTGATTGTGCGGCTTCCATCTCGGCGTATATACTTGTGCAGATAATTCTTCAATAGGAAAAAATTCTGGCACACTTTTTGTATATACCAGTGCAGGCATTTCTTCAAGTAAATATTTTCTGTGGCACATCCGCGCATATTGATTACAGACATTACAGCTTCGCTGGACCGCGAAGTCATGCAATTTTATTGTTATACTGTTATACTGTTTGCGTAACACACACACATGTATGATGAGGGTTCTGGACACAGCAGTGATAAATGGGGAAGAGAACGGACAAAATAAGCCTCCCACGCTTAACTTCCCGAGCAGAGTGAGGGAAGTTAAGCGTGGGAGGCTTATTTTGTCCGTTCTCTTCCCCATTTGTCACTGCTGTGCCAGAACCCTCATCATACATGTGTGTTTTTAAACATTAATTGCAAACAAAACAGGATGGTCTTTCTGAGTACAATATTTTCTGAGGAAAGACTGCGTATCTGAATTTCCGTTGAGCGTTTTACTGTTGTTTTTTTATTAAATTTTTGCCTTTAAATCGCCATATATATTGCTTACATATACTGCATGATTTACTTCTCTAAATTTTTATTATGCCGATATTCATATTGACATATAACATGAAGGGTGGTAATCGATTTTTGACTGTTTTCATCATTTGAGATTCTGGAAGAGGCGACAATGCAGAAAGTTTCACTAAAGCATATTTATGTTTTGCCTAGGAAATCAATTCGACAGGAAAAGCCCAGTCAACGCTGTGCTTTTATGCAGACAAATTTAGGCTCTGTAAAACCATCTATTCCCAAAATCCAACTAAGATAAAAAAAAAAAACAAACAAACTAGGAGAGTATGCTTACCAGAGCGACCACAACATATCGAGGAAATGATTCCAAGTGAAATACAAATGATGTTGTTATATATGAGAATACCGCTGACCATTATGCATAGTTGTGCATGTGTTGAGTTAGTTTAACCAATGGCATTAAACAACGTGGTTGGAATGTAGACCCAAAATGGCGTCTGTGTCATGAATATGTAACATGGTGTCAAAATAGTGGGATATCGAGCGCCACGGAACAGGGCCAAACACATCGGGATGGCCGAAGGATACGCCAATTCGTCGTTCAGTTGGCCAAGAATGAACTGGGCCGCTGCGGACCTGAGTAAAGAATGGGAAAGGTTTTATCAACATTGCGAATTCACGTTCGGGGGACCGCTCAGCAAATGCACTGAGAAGGAGAAAATACGCAACCTTATGAGCTTCGTCGGCGACAAAGGCCGAGAAATTTACCTCACTTTCCAATGGGAAACTGTACAAGTTGGATCTGGAGAAAGTGCACAAAATGTAAATGAAAAAGACATACTCGAAAGAGTTGTCGGAAAGTTCAAAGCACACCTCGAAGCAAAGAAGAACCCAATTATGGCGGCAGTTAAATTTGATCGAAGACGCCAGTTACAAGGGGAGACGTTTGACTCCTTTGTCACCGATCTTAAGCTCCTGGCCCGTGGTCTGGACATGACAGAGTCGAATAAGTTGATCCGGAACGCCATCGCATGCAAATCTCTGGACGAACGAGTAAGGCAACGCTGCTTGGAGAAAAGTAAAAACCTTACCCTGGAAATGGCAATTGACATCGGTCGGATGTTCGAAGCGACCAAGGATGGAATGCAAGTGATGTCTGGTGAAGACCCGAAAGTGGAGGTCAATAAACTTACATGGAAGAATGGCTCGTCTAAGAAGAATGGCTCGTCCAAGAAGAAACATGACCAAGTTCAAAAATGTGATAGGTTTGGATACAATGCCCACAAGCCACAGGAAAAATTCCCAGCCAGAAATGAATCATGCAACAAGTGCAAAAAAATTGGACATTTTGCCCAAGTTTGCAGAAGCAAGAAAAGCAATGTAAACTTACCGCATGAAATGGTCCGTCCTGGAAAAGACTTTTCTAGTGATGAGGAAGGTCCTGACAGTGATGTACAACTATTACATGTAGCAAGCCTAGAAATGAATGGCATCAGTGACAAGCAGAAAACATGTGAAAATGACGAATGGTGACAGGTTGTAGAAGTGGACAACAGTACCCTGCATTGTCAACTTGACACTGGTGCCTATGCAAGCGTAATTAACACTACTCAGCTCAAGCAAGTAGCACCCAGTGCCCAGATCAAACAAACCAAGAAGACCCTGGTGTCATACAGCCAAGACCGAATCACACCCAAAGGTTATGTCACTCTTCCCATAAGATTCAAGGACAGGGAGTTAAATGTGAACTTCTATGTCATAGATAGTAAGCAGAAGCCAATATTGTCAGGCAAAGTTTGTCAAGCACTCAACTTGGTTCAGCGGATACATAAGTTACAGGCACATGTAGATCCAAACCTAAAGGAGCTACTTGACCAGTACCCAGACCTACAAAGTGCATCCGGAGCCATGCCTGGAACTTACTCTATCAAGATTGACCCGAAAGCAACACCAGTGGTGCATGGGCCTCGCAGACAACCTGCAGCACTCCTTCCCAAGATCATTGCCAAGCTTAAGAAAATGGAAAAGGAAGGACACCTAGCCAAAGTTTCACAGCCCACTGATTGGGTTAACTCTATGGTAGTTTCAAGTCGAGGTGAGAAGATCAGGATCTGCCTTGACCCAGGTGATCTTAATAAAGCAGTGAAACGGGAGCATTACCCAATCCCCACTGTAGAAGAAATTGCAGCCAAGATACCTGAGGCAAAAGTGTTCACAGTCCTTGATGCTAAAAGTGGGTATCTCCAGATAAAACTAGACTACGAGTCCAGTCTAGTTACAACGATGAACACCCCAATTGGCAGATACAGATGGTTAAAGCTACCATTTGGAATCAAATCAGCTCCAGAGCTGTACCAAAGGGCCATGGATGAAATGTTGGAGGATATTGATCACGCATACGCCATTATGGATGACATACTCATCGCTGGACGTGACATCGCCCACCATGATTCAGTCCTTGAGGCAGTTCTCAACCGCGCCAGAACCTACAACCTTAAGCTGAACTTTGAGAAGGTCAGAGTACGAAAACAGCAAGTTCAATATGTGGGCCACATTATCTCAGCAGAAAGGCCTCAAACCAGATTCAGAAAAAGTAAGAGCTATGAAGGATATGCCACCTCCTGAAACGAAAGAAGATGTCCGTCGGTTTCTGGGATCTATTCAGTATCTGGCCAAATTCCTCCCAATGCTAGCAGAAGTCGAAACACCACTGCGGGAACTAACCAGAAAGGATGTACTTTTCCACTGGGACAAGCCACAAGCAGCTGCGTTTCAGAAGCTTAAGGATATGTGTTGTGAAGCTCCAGTGTTAGCCTACTATGATGTCAGAAAAGATGTAACCATACAATGTGACGCCAGCAAGAGCGCAGTGGGTGCTGTCCTACTGCAAGAGGAAAGGCCGATAGCCTATGCATCCCGTAAACCTCGAGCATCAGAGCTCAGTTGGGCGCCAATAGAGAAGGAAATGCTGGCAATCGTGTTCAGTACTCAGAAATTCAGGGAGTACATTCTGGGAAAAACAACTTTGGTCCAGACTGACCACAAACCCCTAGAAATGATACTGCGCAAGTCCATGGCAACAGCACCATTAAGATGACAGGCAATGATACTGAAAGTGAGTGGCTATGATCTAAAAGTGGAATATCTTCCAGGCAAGAAGCAATTCCTCGCAGACACTCTCAGCCGAGCAAGTCTAAATGAGGCACCACCGGAAGAAGAAGAGATACAAGTAAACATGTTGGAAAGAATCTCGATTTCGGAACCAAAGTATGCAGAACTCCAACAAAACACAGCAAATGAGCTCCATGAGCTGTATGCTATGATTCAAGCCGGTTGGCCAGAAACAAAGCAACAAGTCCCACAGAGCATCAGCCAATACTAGGACACACGTGATGAGCTTGCGGTACTAGATGGAGTAATCTACCGAGGAATGAGAACCGTAGTACCCCCTCGATGAGGCCAGCCATGCTGGAGATAATACATGGAACACACCTGGGAATCGTAAAGTGTAAGCAAAGAGCCAGGGAAGTCCTTCACTGGCCCGGCATGAGTGCACAGATAGAAGACAAAGTCCAGGACTGTATCACGTGCTATGACTATGCCCCTACACGGCAGAAAGAACCTTTGATACCAAGCCCTGTCCCAGACCTGCCTTGGGAAATGGCCGCTTCAGACATATTTGCCTTTGAAGGTGAACATTACCTGTTGCTAGTTGATTATTACTCTAAGTTTATTGAGGTGACCAAACTGAAGGATCTCACATCCCAGGAGACCACTGAAGTCCTAAAAGAACATTTCTGTCGACATGGCATCCCACCAAAACTAGTCACTGACTGCGGCAGCCAGTACACAAGCAAAGAATTTGAGACCTTTGCCAAAAGTTACAGCTTTGAACATGTTCTAGTAAGCCCAAAACACCCCAAGGCGAATGGAGAGGCGGAAGCCGCAGTTAAAACAGTGAAGTCCCTATGGAGAAAGAAAAGAGACAAGAGAAAAGCAGTGCTAGAGTACAGGGCGTCCCCACCTCCAGGAATTGACCTGTCCCCATCACAGCTCTCTATGGGACGCAGGCTACGAACAACACTACCAATGGCACATGGTCTACTGGAGGCTGAAACACACAGCATCCAGAAGATAAAGGTAAGAATGAAACATGGCAAGGATAAGCAAAAGTACTACCATGACCGCCAGGGCACCAAAGAGCTACCACCACTCAGATCGGGTGATCACGTCAGAGTAAAACCGGAGCCAGGGTCAAAGGAATGGAGAGCGGCAACAGTAGTGTAGAAACATGTCTTGCCTAGATCATATGTAGTAGAGGTAGGCGTCCAAAGAATCAGACGTAATCGAGTGGCTCTAAGGAACGACCCAACAAAGTCTCATATGGGATATCGGAAACGTCATGGAAACATCAATCAGCAGACAGAACCTGAGCCAGACAAAACACATGCGGCACCCACATTCCCAGCAAGCCCACAAACGGAGCGCTGACCACAGGAATACCACTTAAATCCCTCAGATGATGAGGAAATCCCAGCCGGTGATGTGCCACCTTCATCAGACATAGTGGAAGCTAAAGACCCGCCCTTGTATACAACTCGAAGTGGAAGACTAGTCAAAAAACCAATCAGACTAGACCTGTAACAAGTTGTTCTGGAACAAAGGACAGTTCTTGGAACAATGACAGACACTGATTGATTAATGTTGAGTTGATTGTTCTTTTATTTTATCTTATTTTATTTCATTCTCCTCATTTGTTTCTTTGATTGTAATGTAAAGGAGGGGGATGTTATATATGGGAATACCGCTAACCATTATGCATAGTTGTGCATGTGTTGAGTTAGTTTAACCAATGGCATTAAACAACGTGGTTGGAATGTAGACCCAAAATGGCGTCTGTGTCATGAATATGTAACAGATGTAAAGGTTGATTGCAAATTTATGCTTAAATTGAATCTCTAGTGAAGAACGCATCATCTTTTGGATGATAAATTGAGAGTCTCAGAGAGTTTCAGTAAGTTTCTGCCTTTAATTTGACAGCAGATGTTCTTGTGTTTAAGCTGAATAATTTCATCAGTCTAATGGTTGGTTTTCTAATATTGAGAGTATTGAATAAAGTGGTTGGTTGCTAAGGTGCTTTAGCCGGTGGCAATGAAAATTGGCTAATTATCAACTTAAACAGTTAGCTATAAAAAATTGCGAGAAAAAATTTGTCTTAAGAACATTTAAGAAATTTTTGAAAACGGTTAAAAAATACACGACGTTTCGACGTTCTCTGACGTCATTATCGATGACGGCAACACGATCAGAATAGTTCTTCCCTTCAAAGATCAGATAGCCAGTAATGCAGTCCGTAGGCAATTACGTGATCTCAGCAATAAGATTGCCGTCACTTTACAGCCAAGTTTTGTGAGGAAAAAATTGGAGCAAGATCTTAAGCTGAAAGAAATTAAGCCGAGTATCGTAAGTCACCATTGCGTTGTTTATAAATTTGAATATGATCCGTGTGAGGCAGATTATGTTGGTCATACAGCCCGACACCTTTATCAACGCATTGCTGAACACAAGTATTCGGCTATCGGTAAACACCTTTTAGAAGTGCACGTTGACAAAAAACCTTCTTAATGAGGGCCAATTTCGTGTTCTTAAGAAGTGCCACGGGAAATTTGACAGCCTCGTTCACGAAATGCTATTCATCAAAGAACTGAGGCCTAGCCTTAACACTCAGAGTGACTCCATCAGTGCTAAACTCTTTGTCTAGCTTGTAGCATATTTTTATGTTACCTTTCTTTTTAATGAACTATTGTTTTCCTTGTATTTATAGAGTATTCATACTTTTTTTTAACTTGGTAACGGACGTCCGAGAGCGTCGAAACATCGTGTATTTTTTAACCGTTTTTAAAAATCTTTTAATTGTTTTTAAGAAATTTTTTTTTTGCAATTTTTTATAGCTAAATGTTTTAAAAAGGCGCTTCTATTTATCAACTTAAAGAACAGAAATTTAGAGAGTGGAAATTGACAAATGACTAGCTAAGCACTAACTTCTCTTTAAAAATATAACCAAATTATTTTGGCTGGCTTATTACTGCATACAGGGCCTTAGCCAGAAAAAAAAAATATGACTGAGGCCATGTCCATGGTTTACTCTTCCCAGGTATTAAGAGTGCTTATGATGACTATAAACAACAAAAACGGCACTAGCACAACAGCCGAAATAATAAATTATGCTATTATTATTCAAACCATGGACAATTAACAGGTGTAAAACAGCGATTGTGTAATCACGCTCCTCAATCGATTGAGAACCTTGAAAAGAAGAGTCTTTTTTTTCGAGGTGCCCTTCCTGTAGGCCAATACTCTAGACAAACGAACAAGCAGTGCTTCATGTTTATTTCTGTCCTTCAGATTATCTTTCTCGCCTTTGAACCCCTTTGAAACAAATGCCACATTAGCCATTATCTCTCACAAGGTCTGCATGTAGATATCGCGGTTACAGGCATCAGAAACCACTGTGTGAAATACGACTTCAATTGATATAAATCCTCGTCTTTACCTCTGTGAGCGAGGAAATGCTCGTTTTTGTTGTTTTTAGTCATACTTGACATAATGTTCTCGCGTGAATTTTCTCTTCCGTTGCAAGTCTCCACTAAGACATATTCTTCCAATAATTCTGTCTAATATCAGTTAAGGAAAAGGTCGAATGGTTTTTGCTATCTCTAATTTTCACCCGATTCTGTCAAACCCGTGTGAGAAAATGGTGCCAAAACCGCCTTTTTTCATCTGTTGTTATTTTTCTATTACCATTAAATTGAAAGGGCTTGCTCCAAAAGCATTAACATTCCTTACTGGGTGAGAGCGTTGCATAGGCCAGGTGATGAGCCCGTAAGGGTTGTCATCAGATCAGCTAAATTACAGCCTGCTGGGTAGGGTCAGTACTTGGACGGGTGACGGAGTTAGTAATGGAATGGAAAATAAAAATTGAAATGTACCCACCCCCCTTTCGAGTAGGGGCAAGAGTTGGAATGAAGTAAGAGTAATATATAAGCCCAAGCTGCCGTTTTGTCACTGTTTGACAGCCATTTTGACAATTTATTTATGGTTTTTCTTGTCGCTCATGACAGAAGGACTACGTGAATAAAATTCCGTGATTGCAATAACTTCGCCTCACCAGGGAATGCAGTTATGTTCTTAATTGTTCTCAAAATGGTTTACTTTTTATGCTTAACTATGTTTATCATTGAAAGCTACATCAGACATGCCTTCAAGACAGGTTTTTAAACTCTTTTTTGATTTCCTTGTCACTGCTCCAAGATGTAACCAGTGGCTTTGATGTCTTTGTCTCCATCCATGAGTGCCTAGCGACGTTTCCACACGTGTCCTGTCGCAAAACCTATTGTGGAATCACAAGAATTGCAGTCGTTTTCATTATTTCCAACGATGCCGATTCTTGCCTTACCAATTGCAACGTTAAACCCTTCCTTGTTGCAATTGCGTTGTAAGGAGACCTGCGATCCAATCAGCGTCTTCCACATGTTGCAGCCGAGAAACGTGGCACGCTATTGCCCGTCAGCGATCAGTGAGTACAGAGAGTTGGCCTGCTTGTTGATGACAATGAAGTTAATCAGCTATTGGCCGATCGTCATATCAAGACAGATTTGGTGAAGGATGTGTTCCAGTAGGTCGGTAACTTGGTCTCTTGTAAGTCAAACCCAGTCTACCTTCCGAGAAGGTTGTATACGTTTTTATCGCTCCAGTACCCTTAGGTACCCTTAGTCATAATGAAAGGTGTTCTGAAAAGAAAAATAGCGTAAAATATTCATGTAACATTATGGACCTTACTGGGTTTTAGTTTAATTGATATAGTCATTTATTTATATATGTATTTCTTTATTTATTGACAGGGAACAAACTCTTGCCTAAAATCAAATGACCAGTAGAGGCTCTTTACCATATGACCACTACCATCGCTGCAAAAGACTTGGGAGCAGGGATGATCACTTGCCTCTCACCAATGTGGCCCGGGTCGATTTTTGGCTCAGTGTGTTATGTGGGTTAAGTTTGTTGTTGGCTCTCGCCTTACTCCAAGGTGTTTACACCGGGCTCGCCGGTTTTCCTCCCTCCACCAAAACCAACATCTCTAAGTTGTAATTCGACCAGGATAGAGGACCCGTATGAAAACCAGTTAAGGATGATGTGGCTTCCTCTCTGAATATTGTAATTAAATTAATCAGTCAACCAAGCAAGCAAGCAAGGAAGCAAGGAAGCAAGTAAGCAAGCAACTAACCAACCAATTAATGAATCAATCAATCAATCAATCAATCAGTGAATCAGTTCACTTATTTATTCATTGTTTATTTAAATGTAACTCCAGAAACTCCATTATCATGCTTTGACACAGACCTCACTGCAAACTTCATTTCAGTTTTATCGTTTAATTTGCCTATGTACATATCAGGCGATCTCAACTGTAACCTCCTGAACTGCGAAGGTCAGGACTCACGAGCAGTCATCAATTTCTGCCACTCTTACAACCTCTCGCAGCCGATTAAAAGTCCAACTCGAGTTACGGAGTCCTCAAAGTCGCTCTTGGATGTTATCCTTACCTGTGATGAAAAACAAAAACAAAAGGTCTTTGTCATGCAGAGCTCGATCAGCGGTCATGATTTAGTTTGCGTCACGCTACGACTAAAGAAAGCTCGTCCCGAAGCCTGTGTTTATTACTATAAGGAGCTTTAAACACTATAATCCAAATGTATTTTGTAACGACGTATGCCAAGTACTATGGTCTATCATAGATACCTTCTGCGATGTCGAAGATAAACTGTATGCATTTAACTCATTGTTTAACGAGATATTAGATCAACATGTTCTTCTCAAGACCTTTAAAGTTCGCGGGAAACCAAATCCAGTTGTGACCGAAAATATTCGTGGACTAATGAAGACCAGAGACTATTGGCGCAAGAAGGCTAAGAAGACTAACGATCCCATGGCTTGGTCAGCTTACAAAAACTTCAGGCGTGAGGTGAAACGGGAGATACGAATCGCTGAGCGAGAATTTGTTACCGACCAGATACAGAAAAATCCGAACAACACCAACAGCATCTGGAAGGCCATTCGCCTCTGCCTTCCCAACAAATCAGCTTCCCGGAGAACTTTTAGCAGAGACGAAAAAACTGTTGCCGACGAATTTAACAAATTCTTCGTCTCACTTGGTCAAAATACCGTAAACAAAGTTAAATCGTTGGCCAATGAATGTAACTTCGAACTCAATGAAAATTGGTTTACTCCAAGACAATACCCATTGTCCGAACAGTTTTCATTTTGTGTCACAGATGGTAAACATATAGAAGATACATGAGAAGACACAAGTGATGTCTACTGTAAGTATCTCCTCCCGCGGAGATTTTTGTTTTGCGGTTGTGGCAGGCGTTATAATCTTGTTAAAGCGGTTTCAGCGACTGTCATCTCACGTATCTTCGGCATCTGGAAAGTGCTGTTATTTTAACTAAGCATGGTTTCCCGTGACGGAGAAACAGGTTTTACATTTCACCTCGTGACCTGCAGCCTCGACCTTAAAGCGAGTTCACGGTTGACCTTCGATCGAAGATGGTGCCAAGGAAGGGATTTTATCTTTTCGCTCGCGGCATCAATCCAGATCTTACTTCGAAAAAAACTCGGTGTGTCCTAAACGAAAGTGATTGCATCATAAGTCCGATAAAGATTTTTTTTTTAAGAAAAGAGCGGTGGTAGCAAGTTTTCAGACGAATTTGCACGAGTGGAAATTGGATCCTGCCTTGCCGATTGCTCCAGTTGTCGTGGCAAAGCTTTGGAATTAAAGTGGTGGCTTCTTCATTTGGTTTGCTGGCCATGTTGTCACGCCAACATCTTGCCAAGAGCGCACTTCAAAAGAATTCCCTGAACGACCTGGATTTAATTTGCTCACAGTTCGAAAAGGACATGGTCAAGAACAGGGGTAAGTTTGCGAACAATGTTTTTTGAGTTTAGCTGAAGGGGAAATACCGTAATAACTTCACTTTTAGTGGCGCTTTGATTGGCAAAGGCCGTTACAGCATGACCAACGCTGACCTTGTGTTTTCGAGAGCTCAAATTCAGTTTATTTTCCCGCTTGAGGCACCTAAGTTACTTTTTTGCCAATGGGGGCCCTGGGTTGATTTTGCTGGAGTACGGTCAGAGGTCAGCTTTGGTCAGCTAACATGTATTTTCTTTTGATTGAAAGGACGGGATGGTATCGTGGACCGCAATGACAGTCATTTTAGAAATTGTTATATTGAGTGCAATCAAGGGCAAAATAAATGAAAAATTAAAACCACCACTCCCCCCATTTTAATGATGTAAAAATGCGAATTTATCATTGATTCGGGTGGATAGGTGGTTTTATTTCTCATTTTATTCTGTCCAAGATTTTAGTCTCCTGATGAAAATAATCAATGTGGTTGGTTCCCTAAAATAAATTATGTTGATGAAGACAATGATTATGTTAAGAGGCCACCTTGTTTAATTTGAGGGGCAAACACAGTAAAAATTGCAGTAAATGTATGGGAAAAGTTTAAAGTTTGCTGCCTAATAAGTTGAGAGTCATTGACTTCCTGAATGTTTTATGCGTTACAAGGAACAGATACACAGCAGATCTAAAAGGTTTCCTTAGTCAAATCTGATGAAAATAGATTTCCTGTGACACAAGGATAGGCACTTTTAAATTTTGTATACAAATGTCTCTAAATTTTCTTGCGAATTGCGACTCACACTATTTTTCAGACTATTGAAAAATGAAAAACTTAATTATGGCTTTTCTAGCGAGGCTACTTCCCACTTATCATATGATCTACAAATTGTTTTACCTTCTAACCTTTGTTTTTAATTTACTGAAAAATATTTCAGGTTGTTAGTCTTAAGATTCTCTATTTTCCCCATACATTTACTGCAGTTTTTGCCCTGTTTGCCCTCTGAATTAAAATGCTGTGAAAAAACCGTGAAAATCTCTCTTTCATAATTATGTTTTCTGGGGTTCCTTTGGATTTGATCTCGCCACTTTTTACCAGGTTAAAAACAGACAATATTCTATATTATAATAATGCAGCACTTACTCAAATGTTATAATTGATTTTTATCAGCAGCCCATATTATGATTGGTTTATCACTAACCATAAACTTAATAAGTCTGTTGAGTCAGGCATCAATAATGGACAATAATGGTTATGTGTAATGTATAGTATTATTCACACTATTCAATTTGCTATGTGGTTGCTAACTGGCAGACAACTTAATACATTATAGGTGTCCAGCTGAACAGGAAATTCCCAACAAAATTGAAGGCATTCATGTGAAGCACTTTTCATGGAAAAGCTGTAGAAGACCTTACACAGATTTAAACGCAGCAAAAAATCTGATTTAAAATGGAGTAACCATCTATCAGTCCTGTCTTCATGTACACATGTGCTCTAATAAAAACATTGTAAGTTAAATTAAGATGATGACCAAAAGATAACCAAAAAAAAAACCAAAATAGAAAAAATCAAATAATAATGTTTTTAAGGTGGCAATAACATTATTAGGCTACACTTTAAGGTGGCACACCCAGAAGTGTAGTGTAACTGAGAGATTATAATGTCATGCCCGCAATAACATTAATAGCTACACTTTAGGTGGCACACCCATGAGTATAGTGTAACCAAGAGAGTCTAATGTCATGCCAGCAATAACATTGTTTGGCTACACTTTAGGTGGCACACCCATGAGTGTAGTGTAACCAAGAGATTCTAATGTCATGCCAGCAGTAACATTAATAGGCTACACTTTAGGTGGCACACCCATGAGTGTAGTGTAACTGAGAGATTCTAATGTCATGTCAGTAATAACATTATTAGGCTACACTTTAGGTGGCACACCCATGAGTGTAGTGTAACTGAGAGATTCTAATGTCATGTCAGCAATAACATTATTAGGCTACACTTTAGGTGGCACGCCCATGAGTGTAGTGTAACCAAGAGATTCTAATGTCATGTCAGCAATAACATTAATAGGCTACACTTTAGGTGGCACACCCATGAGTGTAGTGTAACTGAGAGATTCTAATGTCATGCCAGCAATAACATTAATAGGCTACACTTTAGGTGGCACACCTATGAGTGTAGTGTAACCAAGAGATTCTAATGTCATGCGTGCATTAACATTATTAGGCTACACTTTAGGTGACACACCCATGAGTGTAGTGTAACCAAGAGATTCTAATGTCTTGCCAGCAATAACATTGTTCGGCTACACTTTAGGTGGCACACCCATGAGTGCAGTGTAACCAAGAGATTCTAATGTCATGTCAGCAATAACATTAATAGGCTACATTTTAGGTGGCACACCCATGAGTGTAGTGTAACCAAGAGAGTCCAATGTCTTGCCAGCAATACCATTAATAGGCTACACTTTAGGTGGCACACCTAAAGGTGTAGTGTAACCAAGAGATTCTAATGTCATGCGTGCATTAACATTATTCGGCTACACTTTAGGTGGCACACCCATGAATGTAGTGTAACCAAGAGATTCTAATGTCATGTCAGCAATAACATTAATAGGCTACACTTTAGGAGGCACACCCATGAGTGTAGTGTAACCAAGAGAGTCCAATGTCTTGCCAGCAATACCATTAATAGGCTACAGTTTAGGTGGCACACCTAAAGGTGTAGTGTAACCAAGAGATTCTAATGTCATGCCAGCAATAATGTTATTAGGCTACACTTTAGGTGGCACACCCATGAGTGTAGTGTAACCAAGAGATTCTAATGTCATGCCAGCAATAATGTTATTAGGCTACACTTTAGGTGGCACACCCATGAGTGTAGTGTAACCAAGAGAGTCTAATGTCATGTCAGCAATAACATTGTTCGGCTACACTTTAGGTGGCACACCCATGAGTGTAGTGTAACCGAGAGATTCTAATGTCTTGCCAGCAATAACATTAATAGGCTACAGTTTAGGTGGCACACCCATGAGTGTAGTGTAACCAAGAGAGTCTAATGTCTTGCCAGCAATAACATTAATAAGCTACACTTTAAGTGGCCCACCCATGAGTGTAGTGTAACCGAGAGATTCTAATGTCATGTCAGCAATAACATTAATAGGCTACACTTTAGGTGGCACACCCATGAGGGTAGTGTAACTGAGAGATTCTAATGTTATGTCAGTAATAACATTATTAGGCTACACTTTAGGTGGCACACCCATGAGTGTAGTATAACCGAGAGATTCTAATGTCTTGCCAGCAATAGTATTAATAGGCTACACTTAAGGTGGCGCACCCATGAGTGTAGTGTAACTGAGAGATTCTAATGTCATGTCAGTAATAACATTATTAGGCTACACTTTAGGTGGCACACCCATGAGTGTAGTGTAACTGAGAGATTCTAATGTCATGTCAGCAATAACATTATTAGGCTACACTTTAGGTGGCACACCCATGAGTGTAGTGTAACCAAGAGATTCTAATGTCATGTCAGCAATAACATTAATACGCTACACTTTAGGTGGCACACCCATGAGTGTAGTGTAACCAAGAGATTCTAATGTCATGCCAGCAATAACATTAATAGGCTACACTTTAGGTGGCACACCCATGAGTGTAGTGTAACCAAGAGATTCTAATGTCATGCCAGCAATAACATTGTTCGGCTACGCTTTAGGTGGCACACCCATGAGTGTAGTGTAACCAGGAGATTCCAATGTCATGTCAGCAATAACATTAATAGGCTACACTTTAGGTGGCACACCCATGAGTGTAGTGTAACTGAGAGATTCTAATGTCATGCCAGCAATAACATTGTTCGGCTGTTACAATATCAATTTGTCTCACCTAAAGGTAGTAAACTGTAACTGTGAAATATTTATATCAGTGCGTATGACAAGCAAGTATACTGATATTTATTACTCTTATTGAATATTTCATCGTGAAATGTTGACCCCTTCTCTTAAGTTTTTAACAGCCATAACACTGAAGTCACATACTGGAAAAAGTTAACTCAAAGACAACTTATCTGATGAATGCAGAAAATGAGGTCGTATTTTAGTCTATTAAAGCTAATGTAAAGTGGCGAATAAACCATCATCATCATATCGTTACACAACCAATCAAATAAAAAATTTATATGTTTTTTATTACAATGTAATGGCAAATTATAATGGCAAATACTACATGTACAACAATAATAGTAATGATAAATGTTTAAAAAGCCGTAAAAAAGTCATAAGGATGATCATTATACCAGAAAATAGAGGGCCCTGAACAGTCTAGCTTTAAACAAAAGTCGTGTTTAAATAAAAGATTGTTGTTGTTGTTGTCCATTAATGGGTAAATTCTGTCAAATTAAAGGCCTTGAGTAAATTACGCCCAGCAAAGACAAACAAACAATTGAAAAACAAGTGGATCTGTGCGCGTTATTTTAAGGACTGAGGTGCTTTGTTAGAATTTTAACTGTCTCACAAAATTGGCAAGGCAAGGTCTTTGAGCTGCTCTGACTCTGATAAAAACCCACCGTCTTAGGGGCAGCTTTTAGCATTTTTCATAAGAATTACACACCACTCGCGCCACTGTACAGCCGATCCTTCATTGCATCTGAGGCTAAGTAAATTTGAGGCTGTGTTCAAAGGCGATTCCTTTTCTACTTAAGTTAGACGGAACTCGCTGCTACCTTGGGGCTTTTTCCAAAAGGTATGGGAACAGGGCAGCATGTATTTCTCTGAGGCTCTGGGTGTATTAAACTCGTGAAAACAGTTTTTTAAAACATGAGATGAAATTCTTCGTGTTCCAGTTCAAATTTATGTCGCTGTCGTGGTTGCTGCCTTTTGGGTGGGCTCTTCATCAGGTGGACCATTCTTAGGGCCTGTTTACAAGGAGAGAGGGTTACCCTAGCACTCACACATTTTCTCTTGATTTCTTCGTCGTCTTTACAAAGCAGCTAGCTAGGGTTAAACGAGTAGGCGGTTTACCCTATCTGCGTGCTAGGGTTACCCTGGCAGGCGGGCTAACTTTTTCCCTTGTAAACACTCCAGGCAGGGTTAACCCGCCTACCTGGGTTAACTTTCTACTTGTTTCCAGACCCTTTGAGTGTAACCGCGCATTAAGTTGTCCCGCGCTCGAGTTGTAGGGTTACACCAAAATTTTGCTTGTAAACCCGGGCTATCTTTTGCCCTCCAGCTAGGGTTAATCCGTTTGCTAGAGTAGACCTCCCTCCTTGTAAACAGGCCCTTAAATATATCCAGTGTGCTGGTTGAGTTTTCAATTTAAATTTCAAGAAACGTTCCTTTTAACGCCCTCCTTTTAGTAATGTGACGAAGTTGTTGATTGAAGTAATTATAATTTGAAGAAAAGTTTCTGTTAGTTCCTGTTACTTGAGAAAAATTTTACGGGTTTTGTTTTAACACTGCGCAACATGACGTTTCTTAATATTCATAAGCGTTACACTGTACCTTCCCTTGTTGTATCGTCATCAGTTTGCCGCTCTTACTTGATAGGAAGAATAAATTATACTTTTGATCCTTGATTCCACTATTTTCTGGGGATGTGGGAGGGTTTCACCACTCTCGGTCGTTACTTTCGAAATTTTAAGGTCTGTTTTCGCAGCGCTTGCGAACACCTTGAAGTCATTGGTAGCCGTGCGAGGTCACTTAAAGCACTGACAAACTTTGCTTTGTGTACTAAGTGATTCCTCACCCCGGGCCCTAACTTTCCCCGCGGCTATGTAATTGTGTGACATTTCTTCTCAATAGCGGAGGGCAAAAAGACTGTTCGGAGTATTAAGCTTAGATAACTAATTGTGGAGACTCAAATAAACAAAAATTTACAGATAAATAAGAGATTATTTATTTACAGTCAAGATAAAGGTGTTTGTGACTATAAATGAAATTCATCAAGTAGTGCATATACACTCTTTCTTTTCTAAAGAATATATTTTATAAGAATATCGAGACTGAAATTTGCAAAATTTAAAGAACATTTTAAGAATAAACCTGAGGCTGAAATTGTGAAAATAATACAATTTCATGCGATGAAAATTTGTGAAAACAATACAATGATGTTTTTACTTAACTGTGTAAAATTATTCCTTTCTCTAAACGGCAAAACTAGCCAACAAACGAAACACTCTTCACTAGCGATAGCCAAATGTTTAATGATGAGCGGTACAGTAAAAAATATGTACAATGCAAAAGACATGAGCTAAACCGCAAAATGTTTCATGATAAACTCTTTCTTGTCGTATGACATGACATTTTGATCTTACTGATTGCAATGAACAGCAATGGAGCACTTGTAATTGATACCTAAATGTCATAAGTTAAGAATATTACAATAATATTTTCAGCCTAAAATCAGCAGAAAAATAGAAGTATTCAGCCTGGGCCGGAAAAACAGTATTCTTATGAAAAAAAAGAAAGAGTGTGATGCGTTATTTTTTAGAAAATTGTTAAGTGTAGTTCGATCCCAGATCATTTCGGCTTAATTCCAAGATCTGTTTTAGATTGATGAATCAAGCGTCCCTTTACTTCCGGACAAGCATCTCAATGCAAGCTCAGCGTTGATCGTGATGACTTTGATGGAGTAAGCAAGAAATGTTAATCGGCCCTTGCGCGTCTCTTTACTTGAGCATGCGTTTGTAGGCTCCTGGTTATCTTTTAGTTCAGATCGTAAATCTTGGTTTGAGTAGAGAAGGAGAGGATGATTTCGTGTTGTGCATTAAATTCTGGTAATTCGTACATCATTTGCGCGAATACTTGTTTTATCAGGATTTCCGCCCTCGCCGTAGTTTCAACATTCATTGCCTTTCCTCCCTCACGTCTTTTTTCCTTCCATGTTTTTCCCCATTGCTCACGTTCTTTTGGACGTGATCTAATAATGCTTTCATTCCAGAGTGTAGAGCGTCAGGAATGACTCACACAGCACACTGCATTTAATTGCTCGTTGACATATGTAAGCCGGTGTGCGCCGCTGTTCGTCTCTGGTTTACTTTCAAAAATTAATATTTTTCTGACAGACGATCGTCGGCATAACAGATTATAACGCCTCGTTGGTATCATAAGGTGAAGAAACCTGGAGCGCCCTAAGATAATGCTTAACAATTTCTTGTACTAAAAGTATAAGGAATTGTATGGAGCTCTCCGGGATACTTACAGTACAAGCCGTGTGCGTCTTCTCATGAATAACATCTATGCTGTCTAACAAAGCCCCTGGGAATGCGTTATCTGCGTTATCAAAGACTGCCTCGCTCCTATTCTTCCTGGAATCACATCCATTGTTAACACCTCTTTTGTTACTTCAACCTTCCCTTCTGTTTGGAAAGTAGCTGAAGTTACACCTATCCCTAAAGACGGAGATCACGAACAAGCAAACAATGACAGACCCATCTCGTTGTTACCTGTTCTATCAAAAGTCTGTGAAAGGGTTGCCCATAATCAATTCACATAGTATGTTCTCTTAAAGGAAAGGCTAACAAAGAACCAGAGTGGAAATAGAAGATGACACTCAACTGAAACATCCGTAATTCACACCACCGACGCCATATTAGCGCCATGGATAAAAAAGAGGTAACGGCTATGGTACTATTAGATATGAGCAAAGCTTTCGACAGCATCAGTCACGAACACCTAATATCAAAGTTGCTGGACGTCGGTGCCTCTTACCCTTGTCTACAATGGTTCTGCAGCTACCTAAGCGACAGGCAACAAGTTGTACGTATAAATTCTACTTCATCTGAGCCCCTGACCGTGACCAGCGGTGTACCACAAGGAAGTATTCTGGGCCCGCTTCTTTTCAGCATCTATGTAAATGACCTCCCCGCTGTTCCGCGAAAATGCAGTTCACAGTGCTACGTAGACGATACAAAACTCCTGGTCTCCTTTAAGATCGAAGATAAAATAAATGCAATAACCGATGTGAACGAGGATTTACGAAACGTGCGTAACTGGTGTTTTAATAACTGCCTACTGTTGAACCCGGATAAGACTAAACTCATGGTATTTGGTAGCAGACAAATGCTTCCCAAACTACGAGATTTCACGTTATCATTGCTAGGAAAGGACCTTGTACCTGTCCAGGCGGCAAAGGACGTAGGCGTGACACTGGATCCCCGCTTAACTTTCAATGATCACATTGTTAACACTGTTTCCTCCTGCATGGCTCGCCTTGGACAAATTAATCGAGTTAAACATGCTTTTGATAGAGGAACTCTTATCACAGTTATTAATGCCCTAGTTTTTAGTAAACTGTTTTATTGCTCCAACGTGTGGGCAAACTCCTCCAACTGTAACATTGATAAACTGCAATCTGCACAGAACTTCGTATGTAGAACTGTAAGTGGTGCACGGAAATTCGATCACGTCATGCCCATACTAAAAGAATTAGAATGGCTGCCAGTATCAAGCCAGCTTTACTATCGAAGTGCCACTTTAGCCTTCAAGTACATGACGGGCTGTGCTCCCGACTATTCAGGACCTCTAGCCAAAGAACATTTTATTATAGGACAACTACCATCCGGAACTCATTGGACCTTACTTTAAAACTCAGTAGAACTATTTCAATTTTTAAAAAAGCATTGAAACGTAAATTAATTGTAGAGTTTTTAAATTCGTGATTGTCTAAATTAGAATGTAATATTATTAATTTTAACATATTATTATTTAATTGTAGTATTGTACCGTATTGTCTTCGAAAAGTCCCCATGGGGAAAGATAATAAAGGATGTATGTATGTATGAATGTATGTAGTCTACATGACCTGTCCCGCATCTCGCGAGCATGACGTCGAGCCTCCATGTGAGTAAGGAAGAGTTCCCTGGCGACGTGGTCTTCTGAGCAAGCAGCGGGGAGAGAGCACATTTACGGTCCCCGTTAGCGGGAAAACGTCTCGGAATCTGAAACCTGCATCGCAGCTCTTCATTCACGTTTTGAAAACCACCACCAGTATTAACGGGTGCCTCTCTGTTGCTTTGATAAATCTGTACATTTGTGGGTAGGTTTGGTTCGCCGATTTCCGAGCTAACGATCTCTCGAACAATCCGCTGAATTCGCCCCTCTTCCGCCGCCATATTGCTGTTTTGCAAAGTCGTCCACTCACATGTCGGCCTCGACGTCATGCTCGCGAGATGCGGGACAGGTCATGTAGACTTACATGAAATACTGACCGCATGAAATATATATCGAGAAAAGTCCGTGAAATATTTATATCGAAACTGTATTGAAATATGTAAAATCATTTGACTGTTATATATAAAACGAAAACAGATCGCCGAATTTGGATATACATATCGCAGTTTTGGACATATATATTGCACTTTGGATATATATAATGTAATTTGGACATAAATATGGCAACTCCGTACATAAATATCACTCTTCGACATTTTGATCCTGTTTGACAAGCATAGACCTCGGGCTTGAAAATGCTGCCCGAGGCCGCAGCATTTTCAAGACCTCGGTCACAGTTTTTCACCATACGGACCTCCCAGCTGGCAAATAACATATATATATATTACATGGTCGCGCGGAGATACACAATTTTCTCTTCTCGTGTTGAAAAATATTTCACGAGTTAGGGAAGGGGGTTTGTTATATAGAAATCTCACAATATATAATGACGTTTTTGGCGATTTTCCGAAGATTTTCGACCACTTTCCGAAGATTTCCGAAGATTCTCCAAAATTTGTCCGAAGGCCAGACTAACGAATCCGAACATTTCTGAACATTTCCGAAGATGACCAAAGATTACCGAAGACTTCCGAAGAAGATCCGAATATGTTTCGATCATACACCAACAAATTTAAGTGCAGTTAAAAGGGGAAGAAATGTTCTCAAAAATGATATCATCACGTGTTTGGATGAATTTGATATCCTCACCTGTGGTATACCGTAGTTCGTATAGTGTGATCGTCCCGGTGAGGGTAGTTCTGAAAAGAACTGTTGTTGGTGACTGACGTTTCGACAACCTGAGCGGAAGGCATCTTCAGAGTCAAGTGAATAGCCTTCGTCAGTCGATGATGTTATAAGTCTGGTCCGTTCAACATGACTGGTCAGTTTAGCCACAACGGTATTGGCTGAAAGACTCGTGTAAAGTTTGTCATCAGTCATTGGTGCGTTTCGATCCGTCTTATTGTTAGTCAAATTGGTCGGTTTTTGGTCCGTCTATTGTTGGTCAAATCAAGTCGGTCGGTAAGAAGTCCGTTTATGGGTTTCGTTTCCGTCATGGATAAGTCGTTTGTAAGGCGCTGGAAGTTGTTGACATCTGTTGAGTGGCGTTTGTTCTAGGTTAGTGTACCAGCTTTCCAGAGTCAGTCGTTGAAAATAGTTTGTACTTTAGGTTAAGCACTGAGCAGAGTCCCAGTCACTATTGTGGTTTGTCAGTTGATGATGTACAGCAATGTGATTGTTGGCATCACCATTTCTCGTGGCTCGTTTGTGTTCAGTCAGTCTCGTGTTAAGGTTTCTGCCAGTCTCACCAATGTAGGTATACCACTAACTTTAGAGTAGAGGTTAGCTTGGCTCGGCAGAGTTTTTGCCGAAGGCTCATCTCCGTGGAAGGCATTTTTTAATCATCTACTCAAATAATTCGGCGGTATTTTCCTATTTATATCAAAGAATATAATATTAACTCTATATTTCATAAAGAACTCCTTCGGCGGTGGGGAGATTTTAGAACAGAATTTTCGACAAAACCTCTAATATCTGTATGTATTATATGGAAAAATAAAAACATTACGATAGATTGTAAAACCATCAACTATCCACATTATATAGAAGCTGGGTTTTTAATTTGCAAACATATTCTATTAAATATGAACAACTTAGAATCCTATAACATTGCAAAAAGAAAAGGTCTCAGACAGTCAAATTTCTTAGTTTGGGCCGGAATTCGCCAGGCTATTCAACCCGATCTAAAACGTTTAGAGTTTAATGAAAACGCATTGAACTCCTTAGAATATGCAATTTCTTTTTGTTTTTGAACCTCACAAGGTTATAATAAAAAAGTGGAAAAGTAAAGAAAGAAAAAAAAGCTTTTATAGGTCCAATCACTAATTAATCGTAGTTATAAAAAATTTTGGAATTAAAAATATCTTTTGAGAGCTGACAAATAGGCGCACGGAGAACCAATGACGATCGAGAATATTGTTATAGATACGATTACAGACCGAATTGGACGACACGAAGTCTTATTTCCAATTAATCATAAAAATTACAATTTCCGAGAAACGAAGAATAGTCAAGTTAGAAAGATAGGGAAAGTTTGATTTGATTGATTTAAACTACAACTCTGAATGTGATTGGTTGATTTAAACTACAACTTTGAATGTAATTGACTTATTGAACTGCCCGATAACAAACTGTCCGATAACAACTGGGAAAGTGAATTAGTGGAAAATAGGAATTTTTTAAACCAATCACAATCGAGGAAATTGTAGTTTTTAATAATTAATAACGACAGCGTTACAGCATGTTAGGTTTCCTTTACAAAAAAAGTGTGGTTAACATTTTTACCTTATGCAAAATGACGGGCTGACTCAGCTGCGGATCAGGAATGTAATGAAATAATTTTTTTCCACATAATGTCTGTCATTCAATAAAACGCCAGATGAAAAATACTCCAAACAGTAATTGTGAAAAAAAGTATATAAAGAAGTTAAAATAGAGTACTCTTTTAAAGGAGTAGAGTATATTATTTTGGCAACGGCTTTTGGCAACGAGCGTGCGACAAACTTAACACTACTCACGATGAATTCGATAGCGTTGATCCTAGCAGTATGCAGGACACCTGTCATATATGAACTCAGTTAAATGACCTTGCTCTCCATGAGTTCTCGTAGCTCAGTGGATAGAGCGCCCGCCCGGTGTTCGGGAGGTCATGGGTTCGACTTTGTCCCACGCTTGTGTCATGTTGATTAATTCACCTTCACATTTCATTACCGAGCTTAAAATTCACCATTTTTATTAACTTATCAAAACTAAAATTTACTGCAGAAAGTAGCACCCTAGACTTGCAACACTATATTTTGCTGCGAGACAAGTTGGTCACAAACGTGGTAATACGCGCAACAATGTGTTTCAACTTACAATGCAACAATGTTGCGAAACAAGTTGACGAAAAATGTTGACCGTATTACCGGACCTTAAGGAACCTAAAATGACCTTGGAATATTAAGAATTTAACTGTAAATAATTATTTTACAACTGAATTTTTATCGCGGGTTCTAAAGGTCACTGACTGCAAACAGGAGCCCAATGTATTACCTCGATAGCAAGATAGGTGAAAGTTGGTTTATTTTGAAGGAGAGATACAAACTGGTTTTCATCTGTAGCATTGTTCAACTCGCATTTGTGTTTTCCTCCTTCCAATGGTCCTAAATTGATGGACACACAGTTGGGCTCCACATAGCACATCAAGCGACAGCTCTCTTCACTGGGCACTCCGAACTCCTGATCACATGGTTCTTTATTGCCTTGTTTGCAACTGGTTCCTTGAACATGATGTTGCGACATTCGTCGTCTTCAGAGGAAACAAATAAAAACATTTACCACAAGTTTTCAAAAGTAGATTGCAAACAAAAAGGAATGATCTTTGAGGATTTTTCGCGGTACAATCATTTTCTGATAAGAGACTGCATATCAGAATTTCCGTTGACCATTTTGTTTTATAAATTTTTCATTCAATTCACTTTAAAAATAGTTTGAATATACCGGGTGATTTACGTTCTAAATTGTATTTATGCTGACATTCATACTTTGTTTTTCCTCATTTGAATTATTTTGATTATTATCGAATCGAACCTAATTCAATGGACCAATAACATCACGCTAGTTAACAGGCGAAAAAAAGACAAACCTGAGTCTTCTCCGGGGAATGCAGCAATATTTTTCTTTTCTCATAAAATAGCCTATTCCAGAGTCCCTAAGGCGAAAAACCAGTGGCTCAGGTTTGCTCAGTGCGTTTGAATGTTGTCGTCATTAAAAAAATGCTGGCCTTGAAGAGACAACATTGCAGAGAGTTTTACCAGTGCGTATTTGATGTGTTGCACACGATATCAATTTGGCCGCGGAATATGAAAAACCAGGCTAGTCATCGCTTGCTCTGCTAGCATAGACCAAAGAATACTCAAACAGATTACTCAAACTAAGTTAATAAATAACAAACTTGGAGAGCAGGCTTACCATGGCAACCGCAGCATAACGAGGAAATGATTCAAATGATGTCTGTTCAAATTCTCTCCCACGTAATGACCCTGAACAACTGAAAAAATTAAACTCTTTGCAATAAGATTACCACTAGTACAGGATATTGTGACTTGTACCGAATACAGCAAAACACAAACAAACAAGCAAAAAGTTAATTAGGATGGTCAAAAGCAACAGCAGGACTCAGAGAGCGGTCCTTCGGAACATATTGTCTTTGATATCAGAGCCGACCGCCGGGCGGAAACGAATATTACCCAATATTTTAGAGGCCCGCTTACCAACACCCTTACCCTAATTATGACCAAAATCTGCGATTTTCCTTACCCGACCAAACATTCATTTCCCTATTTATGACCTGACCCTTAATTCAATACCCTTTACCAGACCTGCCTAGTCTACGAGTAGTCCCTCTTTCGCTTAGTTCGTCATGTGTGACGCGAAAGAAAACTACGAGAAAAAAATGGCCGCGCGAAATCCTGGGGGCGAGGAGCGCGTGAAAGTCGCGCGGCCATTTTTTTTCTCGCGGTTTTCATTCGCGTCACGCACGACGGACTAAGCGAAAGAGAGACTACTTGTAGTCTAAGACCTGCCTTAAAATTATTTTCTAGTTCAGTTCAATGTTTTAACAATTTAAAAATTGCCGTAAAGATAATTTATGATGGGCTTTTGTTGATGGTCTTATCGATAATGATGATAAAATAGCGTCTAAAAACATACCCAATCCAAGACTAGAGCGCAAAACCATACCCTTTTCATGACCAAACTGGCCAAAATCGATGCCCTATTTATAACCAAAACGGCTGAAAAACCATACCCTTTGGGGCCGCTCATACCGGGCTTATTTGGTTTACTTCGGTAGTCAGTTCTTTACTGAACTGTTGTTATCTGTCGATTGGAATACTAACCCCGCGCGTTAGCTTATTCTGTTTTACTTGAATAGTCAGTTCTTAACTGTGAGCTGTTGTTGTCTGTCGAGTAGTCTGCGAGGAGGCTCACCTTTGAGTCAAACGTGCGAGCGACGAAAACCGAAGCGATGCGGCGGGGCGGAGTGTGGTGATTAACCTAATTTGCACACATTTTTTCCTGGGCAAAGCGTGTCATCTTAAGCGAATTTAAACGTACGTAAACTGCACCATTACAGCTTTGAATGAGACACGGTATCCTTGAAAGACAGATTTACTGATATGATAGGTTTATAATTTCATAAAACTATACTAGTTATTAGTTAGTTTAGCTAGGTAGACTTAGATATTTTATGATTTTAAGTTGTGCTGACTGAATTTTTACCGTGTATGTTATCAATAATCAATCAATCAATCAATCAATCAATCAATATTGTGAAGCGGAAGACCTGGGTGGATGTAAAAAAGAAACTTTGAGAGGGAATTAGAGCCAGAACTCACAATTAGACCTTCCAAGTGATCTCAGGAACCTAATGAAATTAATCAATTTTTCCTTTGATATTCAAACATAAGCGACTAAATGAAAACCGTAACATTTTAGAAGTCATTCGTAAAGGCTTTTCTGCTCCGGGTGACCATGGTCAAGTTTCCTAAACATTTTCCTGAGTCATACCTTTTATTTTTATGTTTATTTTAACATATTTTATAATATTTTTCTTAGCCAACGTATATCGTCGCGAAACGTATTTTTTTAACCTATCGTAAGCACTTTTAATGACAGCTGTTTTAATTGTTGTGACTAATTCATATTTGAACTGCGGTTGTAGATGGAAGGTGAAGAATGAACATCGCGGTAAATTTTCCAATTTAAGCAATTGGCTTCTTCTTTCCAATTGCTTAAATTGGAAAATTTACTGCGATGATCATTCTTCACTTTCATCTACAACCGCAGTTCAAATATGAATTATTTCATGTATACTTCACATCATTTGACTCCTCGCGGGAAGATATGAACTCAATCAGTTGACCTCGGTCCCAATGTGTGGCTTCATAGCTCAGTTGGTTGAGCATCGCACCGGTATCGCGGAGGTCACGGGTTCGAATCCCGTTGAAGCCCTGATTTTTTCAGCTTTCTTCTTTCCAATTGCTTAAATTGAAAAATTTACTGCGATGATCATTCTTCACTTTCAGCTGTTTTAATTGTTGTTATATTGATCTTAGTATATCTATACTTGACTTTTGGCAAATGCAAGATTATGTTCGATTAGTTTGCCCATATTCCGAAAATTCTTAACACGATAATATCTCGGTTAATGATAGAGGAGTTTTTAATGCCTTTGTCATCAACTGGACCATAATTCATGGTTAGGATGGCTGTATCTACCGCAGTTACTAACACATTGCCTATAACGTAGTAGTAGTCAGCATCCTTCGGATTTGGGCGGTCCATGTTTATAAAATTAGCTAGTTTGTTAGTTAAGTTGATTTAAGCTGCTGAACTGGATGCCTTTTTTATGATGAAATGTATGTTAACAAACTATGTCTTATCTTCAAAGGTCTAAAAAGGCAATGCCCTGAATATCTATGCAATAAGTTTATAGTTCTTCTGATGTGTCTCTTAGTAAGAGACACATCAGTAAGATCCTCACGTTATGGTCACATAACACTACGCTGCCCCAACTACAACAGGAAAACAGAAGGGAGTAAAACCTTTTTAACGTCATCAGTTTTATTATGGAATTCCCTACCTGTAAAAATAAGATCCAGCGAAAGCATTAACTCTTTTAAACGTAAAGGAGGGGTACGCTAATGTTATCCCTTTAACAACCTCTTAATATTTTAACGTTTATTCTTTTATTGCGTGTATGTAGTAAGGTTAATTTTAGATATATTAATTATTATAGTAAGGAATTTTTAAATCATTGTAATATACATATTTCTTTACTCCTTATAACTTTTACTTTGTACTATACTTAGTTATTTTATAATTACTCGTAGATTTTGAGCACAGAGGGCCACTAGTTTACCAGTTAATACTGTCATGTGTCACCCTCTTTAAATAAAGTTGATTGATTGATTTAAGTTGAGGAAAGATAATCTCCAAAAGTTTATAAACACTATTAGGAACAGAGCTTTTTAATTATGTATTGTAGTTTTAGTTATGATGGTTATCTTATTGTTCTTATAATGATATATTTAGCTTTTGTAATATACCTTTATACATATATAGACGTTCAAGACGCGCGTAACTTATCATGTAATTGTGTTGGCGCGCGCAGTAGAGTTGCGCGCGTGTTTGTCAAGGTTGTTACTTTTTAAAAGTAGAATGACGCGTGCGGTTGTAACAGCTCATTTACCCTGAGGAAGACTGTTGTAGGCAGTCGAAATATAGGTGTGCTACGAAATTGTGTGGTTTCTTTTCATTTGTGATAGTATATATGAGTTCATGGAGATCGTTTATGTGTGGCTAGTGTTTGTGAAGATTTATATATATATATATATATATATATATATATATATATATATATATATATATATATATATTCTATTTCCTTGTGGTGAATGGTATATTCATTAAATGTAGTTCAGGACTTCAGGAGTGATTCATCGTTTTATTGCTACAGACCTGTTTCGTATGGTCAACAAGTGACCACACTCATCAGGCAACATCAACGAATGACCGGTTAATTTAAATGCTGGCGGTTAAATACAAATTCAAATAGTTGCTATATATATATATATATAGATGTATTAAATTTGTCATTTTGTTATTTTCGATTTTTATCTGCACGTGCGAATTTTGAACGAGCTTTTAGCTCATAAGACGATACGTGGGTAAATAAATGATTGATTGATTGGTTGATTGATTGAAGTTAATTGTTGTAGCTAATTGTTGCATATTATATTCTTTATTCTCTTGAAACGTTCATTAAGTTATCCAAGGCTTTAGGATCAAAGATAAGCTACTATGGAATAAGAAAACTACTGATAGTACTCAGCCCCTTCATGAACTGCTTCCACCTTACAGATCAAGGAGCCTTAGGAAAAGGGGACACCCTTGCATCCTACCACGTGTCACAACTGAGCATCATAAACGCTGTTTTGTGATCAGGATGCCTTTTCAATTTTATTTAATTGCTATTCATACATTTGTAATTAGTTTTTCATAGCCGTTGGTTATATGAAATTGTAAGTCGAGACCTATGACTCTGGGCATGTTTCTTTTGGGATTTGCTATTTATTAATAAAGAATTCTTACTATTCGTCTACGTATTCGATACACTTCCACGCTACGTTTATTTCTAGATCTCTCAAAGAAGACATCAGCAGGTCACGAAGATTTTAGGATCCGCTCCTCTCCCTTGCTGACATCCTGTCACGTTTGTACCTCAGCTTGTATGACAAGACTGCAATTAACCAATTAATGTGACTACAACAGAATATGTTAGGATATATACCTTGAACATTGTGACTTGTTATATCTTAGCCCTGTCTGATCCTCACTCTCTCCGCCTGCCCCCCCCCCCCCCCGCCCCCCGTCCCCCCAAAAAGTGTGCAAAGGTTGTTGCTTATAATGGTCACTGCGCTTAGCTACACTTAGCTAGTTCACAGGCATGCCACTGAAAGAAACACTGAATATACCAACTAGACAGAATAAGCTGAAACATGCATCCCAAATGGCGAGAGACGGACCATTTGGGTATTTACAAGCATGACCGAGGAACTCCAGCTTAGCTTCCAGAGAGGGACTTGAACCCGCGACCTCCGGATTTCAGGTCCGTCGCCCTCATCACTCGACCACGCTGCCTCCTCGACTTGTAATTTTTTCACGCTAATTGGCAAATATACTGCATGAAAACGGAAGCCAATTTATGTAAAATGCAAACGGAGAGCTTTAAAACCATAGGCTATTTGATATTTTTGGCATTTTTAAAGCTCCTGAAAATAAAAAGTGGGTGAAATAAAATGTTTAATGTTGAATAAAAACCTTTATGGGCGTTTCATTACTTTGAGTTTTTCATTATTTTATGAAAAGTCATATCTAGCATAGCTTTATAAATCTAATAAGGCCCGGCTTCGTTCAAAATATTATTACTTTATTATCACTGCACTAAAATGTAACCCATGGCTTTGATGTGTTTGTGGCCATTATCTGGTGAGTGTGTTGCCTCGTTTCCACACGTATTGGAGTCATCATGGGCTCCTCCTGTACCAAACCCGATTCTGGAATCACAGGTGTTGCAGTCGTTTTCCTGGTTACTAATGTAACCAATTCTCGCTTTAGTATATGAAGTCCCAGTACTCCTTGCGTTGAAGCCTTCTGTGTTACAGTTGAGCTGCAAAGATGCCTCTGAACCAATCAGCGTCTTCCACGTGTTACGACTCACTGAGGTGGCGCGGTATTGTCCATCAGCGATCAGTGAGTACAGAGAGTTGGCCTGCTTGTTGATGACAATGAAGTTGATCTGTTGGCCGATCTTCATACCAAGACAGATCTTGGAGAAGGATGTGTTCCAGTAGGTTGGTAACTTGGTCTCTTGTGAGTCAAACCCAGTCTCCCCTCCAGGAAGGTTGTATTCATTCTTATCGCTCCAGTAGCCCGAGTCGTAGTGAAAAGTGTTCTAAAAAGAATGAAAAAACATATTTTCGAAGACTTTTCTAAAATTATCCAGAAGATAATCAATGTATATTTTTGTCAGTACTGACTTTTCATTCCGCCTGATACGTTTTGGTTGAAAAAGGTCTGCATACGAGCCATGTGGCCCATTAGGCCAGCGTTTGTCCCCTGTTGTAGTGACTAGTGCTATTTGTTACTTCCCCTGGATGGGATGCTAGTCCATCACAGGGTTATCCCCCATTTATACACTTGAGTGGAGAAAAGCACCATGACAGTGCAGTGTCTCGCCCAAGAACACAACCCAATGTCCCCGGCCAGGGCTTGAACCCTGACCGCACGATCCCAAAGTCGAATGCAATTACCATGAGGCCACCTTGCCTCTCCATAAGCCTGAGCTATGGTTATATAGTATTTTAATATCAGATTGAGCTAGTGACGTAAAGATACAATACTGACAAATTCGTTGATATGTCCAATGTTTTCAAGATAAAACTAACCAAACACTCAGTGGTTGTGGCCTTGGATTCAGATTTCGCTGAAAAACAGGCGTCTCAATATCGATGTTATTGCTTAGGCCGGTAAAGCTATTTGCTTTCTTAAGCTAACCTCCAGTTAGCGAGGTTGTTCCCAGGCAGCGTTGAGCGGATTACACTTCATCGTCGAAATGTAACTAGTTTTGTATTATTTCGCTGCACTATTGGCTTAAAAAGACCCCGCCCCACTTTGCCATCCAATCAGAAGTAAAAACCCAAAACCAATCGTGACGTTTGACGCCTTTATTTTGATTGAAAACTCAGTGGAAAATCTCAATTTTTGAAACCACCATTCTGCGCTATACAACAGCTGATCAGTAAATACCATACCTTGTTGCCGTCCATCTTCATGACCGGGGTCCATGCTCCATTGCCACATCCAAAGTCTCCCATGTGACACAGAACGGTAACTGCTTTTGAGTTAAACCGGAGCAAAACCAGCTGACTGGCGTTCCTGCTGTTGGATATTAAAAATCTGTGAGAACCGGAGATGGTACTGTTATTGTAATGGATTGTTAGTTTTATAGTGCACATTTCTACGAGGCGTAGATTGCATTCATCTTGACATGATGCCATCATATGCATGTGACCGCGCGACATTGGAGGTGATGAATTGTGGAAGCCATAATTCACGCTTCCAAATGATTTATATAGATTATTAGTATAAATCTATTAGCGTTCTATCAAGAATTCCGTTCTCTGATTGGCTACGCTACTCACCATCTATTCTGTTGTAGATAGTGAGAAGCGTGCTAGTGTGCGCTATTTAACAAAGTCACGGCCGCGTCTTGGCGTTTTCAAAGTGTCTGTGAACAGGATTTATATAAAGTTTTGAACGACTGGTAGATTTATACTAAAACAATTTCTCGATTCCTATGCGTGATAGTTGACGAGGGCGTAACCCTCGTCAACTATCACGCGATAGAAATCTCGAGCTCATAGTCTAATTGTTTAATAGAAACGATAACTACAGCGAAATAACCAGTTGTTTTATGAAATCAATCACACTTAAACCGGCGACAAATCAGCAACCATTTTAAATTTCTTTTGTTGGCTAATTACGCCCAGTCCACACTACGCCAGAGAAATTTGAAAACGAAGATTTATTTCTACGGTTAGGCTAACCGTCTCCTCTAATGCGGAGAAACTGTCCACCGTGAGCGAGGCCGGAGGAATTCAAAAACGACGGCTTTGCGTTTTAGCGTAGACAATAAACATTTTGAAAACGAAGCTTTTCGGAAACGATAACAAAATGCGCCGTTGTGATAAGTTTGAATTTACGTTAATTCCTTTTTTACTACATTTCAAGTGTTTCAGGCCCCGTCCACACTGCGCGCCGGAGAAATTTAAAACGCAGCTTTACTTCTTCCGTTAGGCTTTATGGGCTACCTTTCACACTAATCCGCCACGAAAACGAAGCTTTTCAAAACCGCTCCTCAAACCGGAGCAATTTGAAAACGCCGGCTTTGCGTTTTAGGGTGGACAGAAAACATGTGGAAAATTGAGCCTAACGAAAACGATGGCAACACGATAATCGTGCGATTTGCTTGCCCGCGTCTTCCTCAAACACATATCAAAATGACGGACGAAATGGTGCGTTTTCCATTTTTTTTTTTTTCGGGGTAATATGGACGGAAAACATTTGTTGTGTTTTCCGAGTGAAAACGCCGTTTTTCAATTTCTCCGGCGTAGTGTGGACGGGCTTCAAATACTTCAAGAAAAATTTCATCAAAGCAACTATAAAGCGAAGAAACAAACCAAAAAAAAATCGTAAAAGATTCGATGTGGATTTTAAATTCTGTTCGCGCAGCCGTGTTTATTTTCACAAAGCTTGTTGAGAAATGATGAAGTCATTAAGGCGCTTTCAAAATACAGCATTGCGTGAATTTGGAGATCTGAACGTGCTTCTAATTGATATCATCTGGCGGCTTTTAAAATTTACAGGTTCAACACGGAAACTTCTCCTTCGTGGGTTCACTGACTGAACAATGGCATAATTATAATAAATTATGACGCCGGCAGGTACGCAATTCACAGGCAACTAAACCACTCCGTATCCGAACCACTTCTAGAGATATAGGCTCAAAACTCAAGGAAAAGTTGAAAAGAACCTTTTAGTATGGTTTATTATTATTATTATTATTATTTTTTTTTTTTTTATGTATTATTTGAATTCCGGCCAAGATCGTCTTTAAGATGAACAGGTTTTGCTGTGCACTAATTAAACTGCACTTGTAAACTCTAATTAACTTTCCATCTAAAAGTAGACAAATGAAAGAAACAAAACTTTTAATTATTTAAGACTAATTTCCATTCAAGATTAAATCAACTAACGCATCAAACGCACCACAATTTGAAAACGCAACAATGATTGGTCGTTTTGGATTTGTGTTTAAGGGATATCTTCCCGCGGGGAAATATCATGGTTATCGTAACGTCATCGTTTTCGAAAAGCTCCGCTTTCGAAACGTTTCCAGTCCACACTAAAGCGCAAACCCGACGTTTTCAAATTCCTCCAGTTTGAGGAGCGTTTTCGAAAAGCTCCGTTTTCATGACGGATTAGTGTGCACGGTAGGCCTGACCGTAGTAAACTGTTCACAGCCTCTCTATTTACGCTCTCGAAAGAAAAAGCGAGCGAAGCGAGCGAGAAGCAAGCGGGGGTGGGAGGTATGTGGGGTTTGCGAGCGAAACGAGCTATTTATCTCCGTCCTCACCACCTACCCAGTCATATTCTCCGTTTTGCACTGGCGTCCAGTTCTCTCGCGATTCTATCGGCGCGTTCAATGGTTGAATAAAAAATACGCGAAAATAGAGGGCTGTGAGCAGCCTAAACCGGAGAAATAAAGCTGTGTTTTCAAATTTCCCCGGCTTAGTGTAGACGCTGCCTTAACATGCTGGGGCTCTACTACTGTGTATCATAAATCCATGCTTTCAAAAAGGACTCATCGTAGAAACAAAATAAAATTAAAAAACAGACAACGACAACAAAAAAGACAACAGCGAGGTAATCACTTACTTGCTTAATTCGTACGCTTTATCGCAAGAGCCTGCAACAACTGAAAAAGCGAAAAACATTGCCTCGTCAAGGATGAATATGACAAATTAAAAAATTTAGTCACTTTTACCAGTCTTCCGGGCTAAACTAACTTAAAAATAAATAAAAAAACCGTGAAAATTTTGAAACGCAACATTTCTTGTAATGGCATAGTCAGAATGGAACCAAACTTTTATAGCAAAGTTACGCTGTTCTTCTATGAGGTGACAGTACCGCCTGGTTAGAACACAACTTGGAAAGGCCGCTCAATTGAATAAAAGGGGGATAAGCAAAAACATTATAGTGTTGTTGATTCAATGCACCTTTTTCACAGTATTCTCCGGCGAAGTTGTTTTTGCAATGGCATTTAAACTTGTCGTGTCTGTAGCTCGGCAGACAAGTACCTCCATTTTGACACGGCCAGGACGAACAAGGCGACTGCAGAAAAAAAGACATATTTAGTCTGCCATTGACTGCGAGTTTGTAAATACTGTAGCTGTGTTAATGCTGTCTTATGCTCATTCGCCATCATTATTTCAATCGTGAAGGAAAATCTTCTACATATTAAGGAACTAAAAAAAAAATCTCACCACAATGGAAAAGTGATGTGAACTCTTATTTCCCCCGTAGTCGTTGGGGTTTCTGTATTTATCAGAAGAAAGCAGCTCGCACCAAAGTATTCCGTTAGCTCCTTTGGAGGCGGCCATGTTCACAGAAAAACACAAAGGATTGCTGAGGCATTCAAAGGTGCAATCAAAGATGTCGTACACGGTGAATGTTCCAACTCGAGACACATTCAGATAATGGAACTCCACTTTTATAAACACATGCTGTCGGACAGTTTCTGAAACAGAATAGGCATCCTTGACGAGTAACCCTGCGTTTGAAAAAAAATAGATGTCAAACTGAGAAAGTGAATAGCATTTTTGAACTTTGTTGGTTTACTGGTTTTTAAAATGTAAGACATGATATCTCCCTTGTATGTTTTTAAATAATTTTATCAAGAGCCAAACAATCCGCTTCTAAACCTCTTTCTCGTTGCAGTTATGTTCTCCGACCTATCATTTTTTTTTTTTTTTTAAACGACTTCTGCTTGATGAGTAGGCGAAAAGTTACACTGATGGTGGGCCACTGAACCCAAGACTGTTTGAAGCTTTAAACTTCGAAAATTGGAATACTTAGAATTGGAAATACTTACATCAAGCTAGTTAATCGCCAAAGTAAACCTGTCGTCGCCGAATGCGGCAATGTTTATTTTTTTAGAATAGCGGCATTCTCCATAGTCCCTGACGTGCACAACAAACACACGGTGCACTTGTCAGTCATGATCACTATTATCTGAGATACCGGAGCACGCAGGCGAAAATGCAGTATCAAATATTTACTAAAACATATTTAATGCATTGCGTACGAAATCAATTCTTCACGGATATGAAAGGCCTGCAGCCTTCTACTTTGGTTGCATGGACCAGTGAAGATGACCGAAAGGAAGTCTAAAATCAGTCTAAGAATATAAGGACCAGACAATGTGAGGACTTACCAGAGTAAGCACAACATAACGAGAAAATGATCCCAAGCGAAATATAAAGGATGTAGACCATGATTGCATCTTTCTGCTTGAAGTGAATTGCCGTTAAAGAAGACATCGTCTTCTTGATAGCGGCTGGAGAGTTTTAGCAAGTTTTCCACTCTATTCCGCAGATGTTCTTGTTTCAAGAATAATGTTAATGAAGGTTTTTTAATGGTTCATCACCTTGTGTTGACAGAATTAAACAAAGCAATATTTATATACATAACGCCGCGGTTATGTTTTGGCGAGTAACCGGTGAAAGTCAAATAATTAATAGCCTTAAAATGGCAATTTGGAAAGTTCTCCATAGCGGACGGCTAATGGCTAACTTTTTTTCTCTCCAGGTTGAAATGCTAAAATACCGAAAAAATTATTCTAATTTTACAGATGACATAAAATTTATCTTTAATTTAATATTTTACATTTGAAATTGCAAATGTAATTGCTATGGCAACGTTTGATGCAAAATTTCCCGATACAATGAAAAAGTCAAAACTCACGATCGTAAGTGAAATTTATAACCCATGATATTAAAATGTTGTTAAGTAGTATACTTGTAAAATTGAGAAATACTTTCACTTGCGTTTTGTCAAAATTCAAATAATTTAGAATTTTGTCAAAAAGCGCGTGAAATTATTTCGTAATTTCACTTGTCTTCATTTTCGTATACAACACCCATGAAAATTACATGTAATTACAAAAAATTACATATAATACTCAGGAAACCTACGGATTATTACATACTTTTACCCGACGGTTTTTTGAAAGTTTTAAAGTTACAAATGTTCTAGATCTCTCCTTTTCCTGTAACCATGGTAACCTGTTTAATAACATAACAACATCTAGAAAGAGATTTTCCCTTGATCATAGGTTGCTTTGTTTGTATAAATTGTTTTGACAAAAGTTGTTCTCTGAGTATTTTGGGTACCCGGGTAGTCTTTCGTTCTTCCGTTGCTTTATCGAGAGTAACGTTGTTTCAGTGCGAGGAAAAAAAAAAAACATAGCCGCACGTATTCTTTGTTTGTCCTTGGTAACGCGCCGAAACACTAAACGTGGATCAATTGGCGCTTAATTTAAGCTTAGTCACTAATAAACACTTTTAGCATCACCTGGTGCGCCCAGCTAAGTCGGTTCTATGTTGTTTAATTGTAGAACGAGTTTTCCTCAGAACAGCTGCATCCGTTTTAACAGAATTCCACAAAGAGGTTTGTTGGTTATATATTTTAATGTGGAATAACTTTAAAAAATTCTGAAAAACACATTGATTCCATTTCAAAACTAATGGATCGCTAAGTTTTAAGTTCTGGTCTTATTTACCGCTTCCGCGTAGGATACAGGAGTTTACTATCCGGTGTTAAAATGCTAAACAAAGTGTATGAAAGTTAGACGTTTACATTACTCATGTCAGGTTTCGACATGTTGTCGTTGTGCTATTTCCAGGGAAGATGTTAGGCACTGTGTCGTCAAGTCAAGAAGCCGTAAGGTTTTAACTGATATTACTGTAGAATACCACACAGCGACAAGAGTGAAATCACCAAATAAGCTGGAAATAAATAGAGATTATTTTTTCCTCAAGCATCTGAGCGGGCCTGAATCTTAAATCCTCGAATTTGATTGGCTAATCATACGCAGGTGACCGGTCCAGCTTTTTACGATACGGTCCACGGGCCGGATTTTTTCCCTGGTTCCTTGAATATGATGTTGCGACGTTCATCGTCTAAAAAAGAATGAAAGAAATTAAGAGTGCCTGCCTGTAAAAATCAGACAAGTTCTTAATTTCGCGGCAAGGGTCGAAAATTCGATTTTGCTCATATCCTTATGGTAGATAGACTAGGGCATGGCAAAAACTACTGGATAGTTTTTTTGGCAAAATATCCTTTTATTTCAAAGAAATATGCAAATAACCAAATTCCGTTAAAATCGTCATTTGACGCACCATTTTATTAAGCAAGTTTGAGAGCCTCGCATGCAAAACCACATCATTCTTCCGTCTTTAAAACACTCAAATATTTTTGTGCAATGTTTAAATGTGTACTGGGTTGATTTTAGGGAAAGTTGCGTTGTCGTTTTGGGTGCAAAATAATTAAATTTCGAAGACATGTATTTCATTCACTTAAAAGTACTTCGTGAATATAATTAATTTTCACCATGTGCGAAACCTTCAAATGGATCAAGCTTCTGGTGGTTGAATCGCAGAAGGATGGTCTACAGATTGCTGTAAAAATTTCTTTGGGCAAATGATTGTGAGCGACGCGAGAGCTTTCCAAAGTACGTCAAAAATGCAAACATTTGACCATCCGTCGTCAAATTTCAATTTACGGGTTAGACGTATATTTTAGCATGCGCCACATGACTTGACCTATGTTAAGTTGAAATAGACACAGAGCTGATAATTTCGAAATGTTCTAACCTCATTTGCTGTAAAAGGCAGGTCCAAAGTCGATTTGACGTGTTTTTCTCACCATTCGTCGCACATAAAGCAGAAGTTTGCTTTCGTTTACGTAACGTCCGATGTACATCGCCAACTGTCAACTTATTTAACGGTCGAATATCATAAATCTGTGACCCTCTTCCGACACATATGATCACCACTGCATCTAAGTCAAAAACGGCTAAGTGATTTGTAGATAGTTGCTTGCTTTGCACTACACCAAACTATTACGTTTGATCATCATGGTTTGATGGCTTGAATCCTTGCTTGCAGCGGTTCCTTGGTCGTCACGCAATGCTGTCATCCCATTTTAGGGGGTAGGGGTAGGACAATTTCTATCCTAATACGTAAGGCTTTGTAAGGCTTGGAATCACTGGGAGCATACAATCGTGTTGAGTAGGAAGAGATTGAATTAAGAAATGAAAAGAATGAATAGTTTACCATTGCCCCTGTTGTTATCTTTTACTAGACCACCGCTACCTACATGCCCTGCGTAATACTGTAACGCTAAACTCATACCTGGGTCTTTTCGCGCTATGCAATTATTTTTGTTTATACAGGTAATACAGTGGGCTACTCCCGGGGAAATGGGTGGTGACCGCTTAATGGGACTAGCCGCTCAAATAGAGGTTGGTGCACCTTGAATATTTAATTTTTGACCATCTTTCTGCCCTTATGAACATCACTGCATCTAAGTCTAAAACGGCTGAGTCATTTGTAGAAAGTTGCTTGCTTTACGCCAAAATATTGCGTTTGATCGATTGCTGACCATTGTTGATAAGCGTGTCGGCGCAGCACAATCTTACAGCCGTTATTTAATCTTCACGCAATGCTGTCACGGCATACGCTGCACATTATTATCTATTTTGTATAGAGTACTCTCAGGATAAGTGAAAAAATTTAATCATTGTTCATCTGTTTGTTCATATATATAATAATATGTGTATATTTATATAATCGTGTTCTATAGTGTACGTGGCGTCGGTACAAATCATGTTTGTTGTACGTTCTGAAGTTTCAGACAACAGCTGATAAAGCTAGTGCCTGTACTCACTAGAATTTTAAGAAAATCGCCAAAAACAAATTATAGATCAATGAAGCAAGAACTACCTAAAATAAAAATAGGAAATCACAACGTGTCTAATTCGTGAGAAAAACAGACTAAATTTAATTAGTAATTACGTGAGTAAATAGCCCTGGCCATGCCATTTTATTTGGCCTATTTTGTTTGCTTGGTGGCGAGGCATTGGTATGTAACAGAAAATAGTGGACTGTTGTCAATACAGTCGAAAATTATCGTCAGTAAAATATTGTAAATGAAACACGTATTGACCGGTTACCTCTGCGGCCACCATTTGGTCACTCCTATAAGGGTTTCATTATTGTCCTTACCCCTATTAAGCGGCCACCCAAAATTTAAGAACTTTGTTTTGGAAAGGGCGATGGCAGATAAGAGTCTGAAAGTGAAGTGCATGACGAGTGATAATTCAAACACACGTCTATCATGATTGTCTTGAATTGACTCCATGTTCGCCAAGAAATGTACAGCCCGACAGTGAAAAATTAAATATTCAAGGTACACCAACCTCTATTTAAGCGGCTAGCCCCATTAAGCGGTCACCACCCATTTCCCCGAGGGTAGCCCACTGTATTACATGTATAAACCAAAAATAATTGCATAGCGCGAAAAGACCCAGGTATGAGTTTAGCGTTACAGTATTACGCAGGGCATGTAGGTAGCGGTGGTCTAGTAAAAGATAACAACAGGGGCAATGGTAAACTATTCATTCTTTTCATTTCTTAATTCAATCTCTTCCTACTCAACACGATTGTATGCTCCCAGTGATTCCAAGCCTTACAAAGCCTTACGTATTAGGATAGAAATTGTCCTACCCCTACCCCCTAAAATGGGATGACAGCATTGCGTGACGACCAAGGAACCGTTGCAAGCAAGGATTCAAGCCATCAAACCATGATGATCAAACGTAATAGTTTGGTGTAGTGCAAAGCAAGCAACTATCTACAAATCACTTAGCCGTTTTTGACTTAGATGCAGTGGTGATCATATGTGTCGGAAGAGGGTCACAGATTCATGGTATTCGACCGTTAAATAAGTTGACAGTTGGCGATGTACATCGGACGTTACGTAAACGAAAGCAAACTTCTGCTTTATGTGCGACGAATGGTGAGAAAAACACGTCAAATCGACTTTGGACCTGCCTTTTACAGCAAATGAGGTTAGAACATTTCGAAATTATCAGCTCTGTGTCTATTTCAACTTAACATAGGTCAAGTCATGTGGCGCATGCTAAAATATACGTCTAACCCGTAAATTGAAATTTGACGACGGATGGTCAAATGTTTGCATTTTTGACGTACTTTGGAAAGCTCTCGCGTCGCTCACAATCATTTGCCCAAAGAAATTTTTACAGCAATCTGTAGACCATCCTTCTGCGATTCAACCACCAGAAGCTTGATCCATTTGAAGGTTTCGCACATGGTGAAAATTAATTATATTCACGAAGTACTTTTAAGTGAATGAAATACATGTCTTCGAAATTTAATTATTTTGCACCCAAAACGACAACGCAACTTTCCCTAAAATCAACCCAGTACACATTTAAACATTGCACAAAAATATTTGAGTGTTTTAAAGACGGAAGAATGATGTGGTTTTGCATGCGAGGCTCTCAAACTTGCTTAATAAAATGGTGCGTCAAATGACGATTTTAACGGAATTTGGTTATTTGCATATTTCTTTGAAATAAAAGGATATTTTGCCAAAAAAACTATCCAGTAGTTTTTGTCATGCCCTAGCCTATCTACCATGAAAATATGAGCGAAATCGAATTTTCGACCCTTGCCGAGTTATTTTCCATTTTTATGGACAGGGACTCTTAATAATTAAGTTTTAAAAATTAGTTGCAAACAAAACAGGATAGTCTTTCTGAGTACAATATTGTTCTTCGTTTGAATTATTTGAAATATTGAAACGATTTATTTGAAACGCTGGAAGAGGCGACAATGTAGAAAGTTTCACTAGAGCATATTTCATGTTTTGCCTACGAAATCAATTTAGCAGGAAAAGCCCAGTCGACCCTGTGCTTGAATAGACCAGAAAAATTCAGGCTCTGTAAGACCATCTACTTGAAGACTCACTATAATAAGACAATAAAAAACAAGCTAGGAGAGCATGCTTACCAGAGCAACCACAACATAACGAGAAAATGATTCCAAGTGAAATATAAAGGATTTAAGTGTAGATTGCAAATTTGCGCTTAAACTGAATCGCCTGAAAAGAACCCATCATCTTCTGGAAGATAACTCAAGAGTCTCAGTCCGTTTCAGCAAGTTTCCGCTTTTAATTTGACCGCAGTTGTCCTTGGTTTAAAGATTAGTAAGTGTCATAATTCTAAAGGCTGGTTGGCCAATTTTGCCAGTATTGAATAAAGCGATTGGTTGCTAAGATGCTGCAGCGGGTGTTGACTAAAATTGCTAACTATCAACAGCAATTTGGAACGTTGATATTGACAAACTGGTAAGCACTTCATTGCCTTGTTTGCAACTGGTTCCTTGAACACAATGTCGGGACATTCGTCGTCTTTGAACTACACAAATTAAAACTTTCTATTTAAAAAATGCAAAAAGCCATAGTCTATGTGGATTTCTCTTCTCTGAGTACATTTTTTCTGATAGAGGACTGCATATCAGAATTTTTGTTTATAACTTTATTCTCCAATTTTTACTTTCGTTTCTCCCGCAGCGGGTGGCAATGAAAATTGCTAACTATTAACAGAAATTTGGAATGTTGATATTGACAAATGGGTAAGCACTTGATTGCCTTGTTTGCAACTGGTTCCTTGAACACAATGTCGCCACATTTGTCGTCTTTGAAATACATGAAATACATTAATTAAAACTTATAATTTAAAAAAATGCAAAAAGTATAGACTATGTGGATTTCTCTTCTCTAAGTACATTTTTTTCTGATAGAGTACTGCATATCAGAATTTCTGTTTATAATTTTATTCGCCAATTTTTACTTTCGTTTCTCCCCCAAAATTGTTTGGATTTCAAGGCCTTTACAAGCTGCACGGTGTTCTTCCCGTGTTGTGTTTATGCCAGCATTAAAACTGTAGTTTTCGTCGTTGAATTATTGACTATCTATTAGTCCCACATAACTCAATGGACACATAACATCGAATAGGTTAATATTCAAAGTAAACCTGTCTTCACGGAATGTGGCTATATATATACTTTTTCAGAATAACGGCATACTCCATAGTTCCTGACGTGCACAACACTCGGCGCTCTTGTCGGTCACTATCATCTGAGATATGGGAGCATGCAGATGGCAATGCAGAATCAAACATTTACTAGAGCACATTTAATGCATTGCATACGAAATCATTTCTTCAGGGATATGAAAGGCCTACAGCCTTCTACTTTAGTTGCGTGGACCAGTGAAGATGACCGAAATTCGGGTCGTGTAAAACCATGGAAGACTCAATCAAGACAATAAGTAACAGACAAGGTAAGGACTTACCAGAGCAAGCACAACATAACGAGAAAATGATCGCAAGTGGAATGTAAAGGATGTAGACCGTGACTGCAGATTTAGGTTTGAAGTGAATTTTCGCCGAAGAAGACATCATCTTCTGCAGCTTGAGAGTCTCAGCTAATTTCTGCTTTATTCCGCAGATGTTCTTGTTTCAAAGAATGTTAATGAAAGCTTTTAATGATTCTATACCTTGTATTGACTGAATTAAGCAAAGCAATTGGTATATAAATAACTGTGCTGTAGTCTTTGACGAGCGAGAGGTGAAAATCAACTAATAGATAGCTCTAGAAAAAACCGCAATTTGGAAAGTTGACCTTGACGGACGTTTCACGGTTAACTTTTTTCTCTGCAGGGTGAAATACCAAAAATACAGACCAAATTATTTTAATATGGCTGGTGACATAGAATTAATCCTTAATTTAAAAGTTTACATGTGAAATTACAAAATATAATTTCCATGGCAACGTTTGATGCGAAATTTCTCGATACAATAAACATTCAAAAATCCACGATCTTAAGTGTAATTTATCACCCATGATATTAAAAAAGATTATTAAGTAGTATACTCGTAAAAATTAAGAAATAATTTCACTAGCGCTTTCTCAAAATTACCTCGACTTTAGGTGAGAAAAATTATAAGAATTTTGATAAACGCGCGTCACTCACGTTCATTTCACTCGTCACCAGCCGTAAAATTATGACACTCAGGAATCCTCAATTTTCCGTAACCATGGTTACCTGTACATTCAGAAGGCTGTCTTAATACTCTCAAGTATTGTGACAATCAACAACATCTAGAAAGAAATTTCTCCTCGATCTTCGTTTTCTTTAATTGTTTGCATGAAATGTTTCGACAAAAGTTGTCTGCTAGGTATTTTGGGTACTCCGGTTGTCCTTCGTTGTTTTAACGAGGTTAACGTTATTCAGTGTAAGGGGAGGAAAAAACATGGCCGCACGTATTCTTTATTTGTTCTTCGAATCTCGCCGAAACACTAAGCGGTAAATTGACTCTTAACCACTAATAACCACTTTTAGCATCGTCTGGTACACCCTAAATGGGTTTTACGCTGTTTGTAGGACACGTTTTCCTCTAAACAGCTACATCTGTTTCAACCGAATTCCACAGGGGTTTTAATCTGAGCGGTAGAATAATAAGTGGGATAACTTGAAAAGAATTCTGAAAAACATACCGATTTCATTGCAATACTAAAGACGGATAGCCATTTCATAAATCTGAGGCCCCGTCCACACTTATCCGGATATTTTTGAATCCGCAACTTTTTCTTTCCGGATACAGCTTCCGTCCACACGCATCCGGCGAATTCGGCAGCGAATCAGGATATTTGTGAGTGCACAGTTCGACCCTAAACGAGTGTCAGCTTATAACAGACCTAGATCAATTTCAGTTTATCAGGTTCGGCCGGTAGTCGGCCTCAACATCAGGATTCTGCGACTACTAATCGTTTAGGTACAGGCCAAAAATAATGCACGCGCAAGAAGTGGCGCAAGAAGTTCTTGCGCCGCAAGAAGTAAAAATGTCGTGTTTTTGCGGTTTACCCACAATAACATTCGAAACGCAAGAAGTTGAAAGACTAACCGCAAGAAGCCGCAAGAAGTTGAAAATCTAACCGCAAGAAGCCGCAAGAACTTATGAATCTTACCGCAAGCCGCAAGAAGGCGCAAGAAGTTGTTGCAGATCAAACAGTCTGTTTGTTTATAAGTGCCCCATGTTGGTGGTAGAAATGCTCAGCGTTTGCTCGCAATGTTTTCCATAAGATATGTCACTGCAGTGGGAAGAGATATATTTCCAACAGCTAAGACCAGATCTGGATTTATGTCTGCTTATACTGTGAAAATAATATCGAACGCACTCGCGTGTTCATGACACCTACGGGAAAAAAGCCCTTCGATCACTTGAACAGTCTGCTGGCAGATTATGCGATAATCACAAAACGTCTCCAAATAATGAAGCTCATGAAGAAACAGTCCACGTAGAAAAATCGAACTACGATGTAGTCAGTCTGGGTTCCAACGCTTTTTGCTTCTGAATGCAAAATTCATTATCATTCAGAAGGGTTGACTTCTTCTTGCGGATATGTGAGCGAAGACAACTTTCGTTCAAATCGCACACTGAACCGCAAAGACTGCGTGTGCACTACGATGTTGTAAATTTCTTTAAGAACTTTTCGCAGAGTTAGTATTACAGGCGAAAAGCCCTTGCAGAAAATATATTTTGTGTTTCTAAACAAACGGTAATCAGGGAAACTTGAAAGTCGCCTATGGAAGCGAACTTCGTAAATTCTACCCTGTTTGCAATGCGGTAAAACATTACCTGTATAACTATGGTTGTGATAAACGCATAAATGATCTTCTAAACAGCGAAATCTCATGAGTTTGCCTTATGCATTCCTCTTATTTCGAAGAGAATCCCATTGAACGAAGTCTTTCAAGACAGCATACACTGATAACAATCATGTTGTTTTGACGCCTTGAATTTGCATAAATTCTTCAAACATTAGTGATGCATGAAAAGTCACGCTTTTGTCATGCATATATGTAGTCCTGTGCTGGGAAACTTGCTTGTTTCAAAATCTGGGTTACACTTGGAAGCTACTTCCCAGTAAATATGTGATTTTTTAACCTTTGTCCCGGACAGAAAAAGCCATTTCAAATGAGCTCATTTCGCGCCGCTATCACACCGTGGGTCCGGGACTCCGGGACACATCGTAATAATAATTGTAAACAGTAAAATTTCCTTCATGTCGCCGAAAAGCAAAACAAAGTGAAACCAGTATCTAATTCAGAAACAACCGATAAAAAATGTACTGTTACTAAACTGATGAAAATAATTATGAACCAACAAAAAACCAAAGCCCTTATCTCTGTCTCAATCTGTAAAGTTATTTCGAGACACTCTCGATTCACAGGTTGCTCAGCATGTGACCAAAATCTTCCCACTGTCAGTGATAAAATCTACCGACTGATTTATTCGCGAACGAAAACTCTCTCCAAGGACGATCTCAACAGCGTTTAGACTTTATATGGCTTACACTTTAGAACTTATATTAGTCACATCATTAAGAAGCTTCCCAAGATCTCTTGTGTAACGGTAGCCGTATACGTACTAAGGTCGACGATTTGTTCAGTCGGTACGACTGAGAATCAACTTCTTCTTCTGTTATGTTTGTTTACGTTTTGATGGATTGAAATACAGCTTTATAGAACATGTAAACTGCAGCTCACGCCGATCAAAGAATTCGAAGTTTCATCAAAGGCGCATCCGTTCATTACTTTTTCTTTGGCCGTTCCCGGGGATCGGTCCAAATTCGAATTAAGTTAGACTCATGAAAAGTTCGTTGCCTGAACTGAACTTTAGAGTTTAAATCGTCAAGAGTTAAGAATTTGTCGTTTTAATGTTTCTTACGGTAAGAGCGGCGCTAGTTCTGTTTTTTTTTTTTCGTTGTGTCTGTTAGTTGTGTTTTTTAGAACCCGTCGCCAAGACGGTACTGTCTTGATACGGATTTTCGCGTGCTAAGATGTTAGCGCAAAGAAGTTCTTGCGGGTTGAAAATCCTACCGCAAAGAAGTTCTTGCGTATCGAAAATCCAACCGCAAAGAAGTTCTTGCGGTTTTAACTCCTAACCGCAAAGAAGTTCTTGTGTCTTGCAGGATCCAAGCGCAAGCGACCCGCAAGAAGCCGCAAGGTCAGCAAGAAGTTGACGGCTTGCGGACCCAAACAGAAGTTCTTGCGCGTGCATTATTTTTGGGTTGTACTGTAGTAACTCACATAGCTGCTCGAATTTTTTGTCGTTCGGATTCACCGGACTGCACAAGTCACGAAGAACGCTGCAAGTCTTCTTGTCGATCACAGAAATTGTTACGGCCACCTCATTCTTTTCTGCTGCACCGATAACTGCTTCCGATGCACTGGTTGGATAACTTCTAACGTTGTTTGCAACAAAGAACTGATCAAGTCGCTGCGAATAAACTGTAACTCACTCGGTCGTAGGATCAAATTTTCCAATGGCACCTAATTAGCGGCGAAGCCACGCCGGCGACTACCCTGGGTGCCAGAGGTTTTTCTTGCGAGGTTTCCGGTGTCGGTTATGTCTCATGATCAGCAAAGTATTTCCATCTGCCGCGTGCGCCGAAAAACCTGTGGAACCCGGGGTAGGCGGCGACAACCAAAAGCGTGAAAACACGAAACAGCGATGTTAACAATGTTAGAAGGAATCATGCGTTATACAAGTAATCCAGGAAGTACACAAAGTAACATCCATCCCATCCTCGTCACCAAATATTACAAACAGGGAAACGGAACCGTTCGAATAAACGAACGAGAATAAGCAACACACGCAAAACAACACTCTTTTAATCCACGTGTCGGGCCAAGCACATGCGCATTACAAACTCAAGAGGTCCTATGACGTAACAAGAATCTATGACGTAACAGTACCCTTAGAAGACCTTGGCCAATCGCACGTTTAATGTTATAATTGCCCTTCAAAACTCTGATAATCTCTTCTATAGATTCTGTCGCTACGGCATCAGACTTCATATGAAATACGACTTTCTAAAATGCTTCAATAAGACTCCTTTGTCATCTTTGCCTCTGCAAGCCTGTAAGATGTTACACGTCAGTCTTTATTTACCTTGGGTCACGCCAGAGATACGCCATCTCATGACTCTGAGATACAAAATTTTCTTAAAAGCCAAACAAACAGACAACCATGGTCTCTGGTCTACACTAGCCTACATAGATTTTTTTGGTGAGATAAAAGATTGCAAGTACACTGGATGATAGTTAAGGCCGCTGCTTATAGTCGAGCGTCACAACCAACCAATACTGGGAATCAGGAGACCAGATGGGAAATTAGAAACTTCTGATCATGGGATAGCGCAAGTTCTTCATTTACATTTCTCCACTGTAAAGAAAGAGTTGTCAAGTGACCTCCTGCTTGTAGCCAAGAGCACCGTTGTACCCACGTCACTCGTGTAATGTCTCACGTGGGTATTACTGACAGTCTGAAACAGCTGAAGTCTGCTAAGGCCTGTGGTCGTTTCGCACCAAAACTACTTAAACACGGAAGCAAAACGCTGCTTCCATCATTGCAAGAGAAGATCATTGTTATCTCTTTATTCCAAAAGTGCTGTCTGCAATTCTGTTCCCGTTTCGTAGAAGTCTACCATAAATTTTACCTATGTTTCTCGGGGGTAGGAACGTAACATATTGGAAGCAGAGGTGGTATCAGATCTGTCAAGTTTAAGCTGGTTGGCCAGCTGTTGGGTAGGTTTAGGGGTATGGGTAGGGGAAAGGATTATGAGTAAAAGTTTACTTTTTTTCAGATATATATTTTTTATTTTTTTATTTTATTCCTCTAATTCCTCCAATTCCTCCAATGGTAAGATATTCTTACCATTCTTTATTGGTATGACTATTTTTGAATCCGGAGTTTTGTAGGTTTGTTTCATCATAAGTTCGAAGATGATGGATTGAACATACATCAGTACGAAAACACTTATGGAGGTGCTATATATGCTTATATAATAATTTACGTTTTATCGTCACAGTGTTAGTGCTCTGAAAGTTACAACGTGTTCGAAAGCCTTAAAATTCCCACCACGGTCTCAAAGAACGCTAAAAAAAACAAGTTTGGGGAGGGATAATTAAAACTTAAAATAGTAAGGTTTAAAAACTGCTGAAAGTTTTTGATGGCATTGGGTTTGAACTATATGCAATGAAAACTCTAACAATGGCAAAGGATGATTATTTTGTTGTAGGGTCAGAGTGAATTAGGACCCTTTGAGTGCATATTTAATTTATTATTTTGCTTATCAATGTACCAAGTTTCCATGCCACTTTCTTCTCACTGCACCAGGATGTAACCCATGCCTTTGATGTGTTTTCTCCATTGTCAGGGCATGTAATAGCAGTGTTTCCACTGTTATTGGTGTCATCAGAATACCCTCCTGTGCTAAACCCGAAACAATTTGTCGAAATCATTTTAGTTTCTAGTTTGCACTTTTCTGTTTTTCTATCTTCTACAGGTCAGTCTAAAGTTTCTATGTCAGATTCTTCTCACTGCACCAAGATGTATCCCATGGCTTTGATGTTTTTGTCTCCATTGTCAGGACTTAAAGAGGCAGTGTTTCCACAGGTGTTGGAGTCATCAGGACGCCCTCCTGTACCAAACCCGATTCTTGAGTTGCAACTGGCACAATCATTTTGCTGGTTGCCAAGAATACCAATTCGTGCTTTGGAATAAGAGGCTCTGGAACCAACAGCATTGAACCCTTCTTTGTTACAGCGGAGCTGCAAGGAGGCCTGTGAGCCAATCAGCGTCTTCCACGTTTTACGACCCAGTGAGGTTTTGTGGTATTGCCCTTCAGCTATCAGTGAGTACAGAGAGTTGGCCTGCTTGTTGATGACGATGAAGTTAATATGATTGCCGACCTTTATACCAAGACAGATCTTGGAGAAGGATGTGTTCCAGTAGGTCGGTAACTTGGTCTCTTGTGAGTCGAACCCAGTCTCCCCTCCAGGAAGGTTGTATTCAGTTTTGTTACTCCAGTGCTTTGAGTCATAATGAAATGTGCTCTGAGGAGAAATAGAAGAAAATAAACTTCCCAAAACCTGTTTCTATTTAATGGAATTTACCAGACTAGAGATAACGTAAACAGTTTTCACATGTGATGCATGGCTTAAAAGGGGTTGACGAAACAACTGAATTGTGGATTGAGCTTTGAAAGCCTTGGTTTACAGTTATAATATACCTTGCTGCCGTCAATCTTCATGACAGGTGTCCATCCTCCATCTCCACATCCAAAATCTCCCATGTGACAGAGAACAGAAATTGGTTCTGAATCAACGGGGAGCGTAACCAGCTGACTCACCCTCGAGCTGTCAAGTACAAAAATGTCTTTCAACAGGCTGCCTTTAAATCGGCAATCTTCTGTGATTAGGCTTAAGAAACTTCCACTTTTGATTTTTACAGTGTAGAGGTCACAGGAAATAAAATAGTTACTCAAATACTATTGGCACTAAGATCCAAGAGTGTGCCCTTTTGTTTCAGCCTACACCTTTTTTAAAGCGAGAAAATGTATTCTACTTATTAAGTAATTAACTATGTAGTTTATCTGCTAGAGTCCCAGCCCTCATTGCTCAAGTTTTTTTCGTTTTGTCTAGAGTGGACTCCATTTCCAGCCGTTTTCGTAGTCCGGTTGTGAGCCTCCCTCCATGGTGTGGGTGCGGCCTTCCTTGCGTGCTTTGAACACTTTTCCCGAAAAGTTTAATGACTTACTTGTGTAGTTCATAGAGTTCCTTGCATGTTTTTGGGGGACCTATAGTAGAGGAATTAGAAAAAAAAAAACAACTCACTGAAAAGTATTTTGATTAACAAACAGGTTTGTTTGCCGGTTTTTCTTCGTCCCTCCTTAACTAGCTAACCATGGGTCTTCTAGGATACACGCATAGTGGCCACTGCATCGTTTTAACTTTTCAAGCAAATTAATAAGATAAGAAGGAGCTGGAGTTTGTGCAAGTGGTGTTCACATCACAAGCATAATTCGATGGGAAAGGACAATATATTTTGGAAAACTGAAAACTCCTTCCCCTGTGTGTTAAATAGATTAATTAATTTATCTATTGCATTATTTAATTAAGTATTTTAATTCACCTTTACGACAGTTTGTTCCTGTGAATCCAGGGCGACAGATACAGCGATATCCTTTGCTAGTAAATCCAGCTTGACAGGTTCCATTGTTTAAACATGGGCTACTACTACAGGAATTCTGTTAGGAGAAAAAGTCGAGATATCTTCTATTAGACTGATTTTCAAAGTGCATGAGAGGGTTCTCGTCTCTGAAGCAGGTTGGAAAAAGTTTTAAATATACAATGAACGTCTATCACGCACAGCAAACAACAAATTGGAAGGAGTTCAAAGAAGTAAGGTAACCTTAGCATAATGGAATTTTAACTGTAAAACTTTTATTTTACAAATTTACATTGTGGGCTTTCTTTCAGTTGACTGTAATTAATCGGGAGTCTTTTGTATGACAGTACCTCGATAGCAAGATAGGTAAAAGCCGGTTTATTTACAAGAGAATTTGCAAACTGTTTTTCATCTGTAGCGTTGTTCAGCTCGCATTTGTGTTTTCCTCCCTTCAATGGTCCTAAATTGATGGACACACAATTGGGCTCCATATAGCACATTAAGCGACAGCTCCCTTCACTGGGCACTGCCTCACTTTTGATCACGTGGTTCTTCATTGCCTTGTTTGCAACTGGTTCCTTGAATATGATGTTGCGACATTCATCGTCTAAAAAAGAATTAAAGAAATTAAAAATTAAGTTTTAAACGTTAATTGCAAACAAAACAGGATGGTCTTTCTAAATGCAATATTTTCTGTTTAAAGACTGCGTATCTAAATTTCCGTTGAGCTTTTTATTATTATTTTTTTAATTACATTTTTGCCTTTATTTCGCCATATATATTGCTTACATATACTGCATGATTTACTTTCTAAATTTTTATTATGCCGATATTCATATACAATATTGCTCTTCGTTTGAATTATTTCACGCATAACATAAAGGGTGGTAATCGATTTTTGACCGTTGTCATCATTTGAGATTCTGGAAGAGGCGATAATGTAGAAAGTTTCACTAGAGCATATTTATATTTTGCCTACAAAAACAATTCGACAGGAAAAGCCCAGTCAACGCTGCACTTTCATAGAGACAAATTCAGGCTCCGTAAAACTATCTATTCCGAAAATCCAACTAAGACAATAAAAAAACAAACTGGGAGAGTATGCTTACCAAAGCAACCACAACACATCAAGGAAATGATTGCAAGTGAAATACAAATGATGTAAAGGTTGATTACAAATTTATAGTTAAACTGAATCTCCAGTGAAGAGGCCATCATGTTCTGGATGATAAATTAAGAGTCTGAGGGAGTTTCAGCAAGCTTCTGCCTTTAATTTGACAGCAGATGTTCTTGTGAGTAATTTCGTAAGTCTAATGGTTGGTTTTCCAATATTGACAGTTTTGTATAAAGTGGTTGGTTGATAAGATGCTGTAGCGGGTGGCAATGAAAATTAGCTAATTATCAACTTAGACAGTTAGCTATAAAAAATTGCCAAAAAAACTTTTCCTAAAAACATTTAAGAAATTTTTAAAAACGGTTAAAAAATACACGACGTTTCGACGTTCTCGGACGTCATTATCGATGACGGCAACACGATCAGAATAGTTCTTCCCTTCAAAGATCAGATAGCCGGTAATGCAGTCCGTAGGCAATTACGTGATCTCAGCAATAAGATTGCCGTCACTTTACAGCCAAGTTTTGTGAGGAAAAAATTGGAGCAAGATCATAAGCCGAAAGAAATTAAGCCGAGTATCGTAAGTCACCATTGCGTTGTTTATAAATTTGAATATGATCCGTGTGAGGCAGATTATGTTGTTATACAGCCCGACACCTTCATCAACGCATTGCTGAACACAAGTATTCGGCTATCGGTAAACAGCTTTTAGAAGTGCACGGTGACAAAACCTTCTTAATGAGGGCCAATTTCGTGTTCTCAAGAAGTGCCACGGGAAATTTGACAGCCTCGTTTACGACATGCTATTCATCAAAGAACTGAGGCCTAGCCTTAACACTCAGAGTGACTCCATCAGTGCTAAACGCTTTGTTTAGCTTGTAGCATATTTTTATGTTACCTCTTTTTTTAAATGAACTATTGTTTTCCTTGTATTTATAGAATATTGATACTGTTTTTTTCACTTAATAATGACGTCGGAAAACGTCGAAACGTCGTGTATTTTTTAACCGTTTTTAAAATTTTCTTACATGTTTTTAAGAAAAGTTTTTTTCGCAATTTTTTATAGCTAACAGAAATTTGGAATGTTGATATTGACAAATGGGGAAGCACTTGATTGCCTTGTTTGCAACTGGTTCCTTGAACACAATGTCGCGACATTTGTCGTCTTTGAAATACATCAATTAAAACTTAATGTTAAAAAAATGCAAAACGGTATAGTCTATGTGGATGTCTCTTCTCTGAGAACATTTTTTTCTGATAGAGGACTGCATATCAGAATTTCTGTTTATAATTTCAATCTCCAATTTTTACTGTCGTTTCTCTCCCAAAATTATTTGGATTTCAAGGCTTTTACATGCTTCACGGTGTTCTTCCCGTGTTGTGTTCATGCCAGCATTAAAACTATAGTTTTCTTCGTTCAATTATTGACTATCGATTAGTCTCACCCAATTCAATGGACACATAACATCCAGCTGGTTAATATCTGTCTTCGCGAAATGTGGCAATATTTTTTTTTTCAGAATAACGGCATACTCCATAGTCCCTGACGCGCGCAACACTCGGCGCACTTGTCGGTCACTATCATCTGAGATACCAGAGCACGTAGCTAGGTGATAATGCAGTATCAAAGATTTACTAGCGCATATTTCATGCATTGCGTGCGAAATCATTTCTTCAGGGATAGAAAGGCCTGCAGCCTTCTACTTTAGTTGCATGGACGAGTGAAGATGACCGAAATTCGGGTCGTGTAAAATCATGAAAGACTCAATCAAGACAATAAGTAACAGACAAGGTAAGGACTTACCAGAGCAAGCGCAACATAACGAGAAAATGATCGCAAGTGAAATGTAAAGGATGTAGACCGTGATTGCAGATTTAGGCTTGAAGTGAATTTCCGTCGAAGAAGACATTGTCTTCTTGATGGCAGCTTGAAAGTCTCAGCTAGTTTCCGCTTTATTCCGCAGATGTCCTTGTTTCAAAGAATGTTAATGAAAGTTTTTAATGGTTCAATACCTTGTGTTGACTTAATTGAGCAAAGCAATTGGTATATAAATAACGCCGCTGTAGTCTCTGGCGAGCGACAGGTGAAAATCAACTAATTGATAGCTATAAAAAACGGCAATTTGGAAAGTTGACCTTAACGGACGTTTCATGGTTAACTTTTTTCTCTCCAGGGTGAAATACCAAAAATACAGACCAAATTATTTTAATATGGCTGGTGACATAGAATTAATCCTTAATTTAGAATTTTACATGTGAAATTACAAAATATAATTTCCATGGCAACGTTTGATGCGAAATTTCTCGATACAATAAGCATTCAAAAATCCACCATTGTAAGTGTAATTTATCACCTATGATATTAAAAAAAATTATTAAGTAGTATACTCGTAAAAATCAAGAACTAATTCCACTAGCGCTTTGTCAAAATTCAAATAGTTTCCCTCGCCTTTAGGTGAGAGAAATTATAAGAATTTTGATAAACGCGCGTCACTCACCGTCATTTCACTCGTCACCAGCCTTAAAAATGTGACACTCAGGAATCCTCAATTTCCCGTAACCATGGTAACCTGTACATTCAGATGGCTGTCTTAATACACTCAAGTATTGTGACAATCAACAACATCTAGAAAGAAATTTCTCCTCCATCTTCGCTTTCTTTAATTGTTTGCATGAAATGTTTCGACAAAAGTTGTCTTCTAGGTATTTTGGGTATTCGGGTTGTCCTTCGTAGTTTTAACGAGGTTAACGTTATTCAGTGTAAGGGAAGGGAAAAACATGGCCGTACGTATTCTTTATTTGTTCTTCGTATCGCGCCGAAACACTAAGCGGTAAATTGACTATTAACCACTAATAACCACTTTTAGCATCGTCTGGTACACCCTAAATGGCTTTTACGCTGTTTGTAGGACACGTTTTCCTCAAAACAGCTACATCTGTTTCAAGCGAATTCCACAGGGGTTTTAATCTGAGCGGTAGAATAATAAGTGGAATAACTTAAAAAGAATTCTGAAAAACATATCAATTTCATGACAAGACTAACGACGGATAGCCATTTCATAAATCTGAGGCCCCGTCCACACTTATCCGGATATTTTTGAATCCGCAACTTTTTCTTTCCGGATACAGCTTCCGTCCACACGCATCCGGCGAATTCGGCAGCGAATCAGGATATTTGTGAGTGCACAGTTCGACCCTAAACGAGTGTCAGCTTATAACAGACCTAGATCAATTTCAGTTTATCAGGTTCGGCCGGTAGTCGGCCTCAACATCAGGATTCTGCGACTACTAATCGTTTAGGTACAGGCCAAAAATAATGCACGCGCAAGAAGTGGCGCAAGAAGTTCTTGCGCCGCAAGAAGTAAAAATGTCGTGTTTTTGCGGTTTACCCACAATAACATTCGAAACGCAAGAAGTTGAAAGACTAACCGCAAGAAGCCGCAAGAAGTTGAAAATCTAACCGCAAGAAGCCGCAAGAACTTATGAATCTTACCGCAAGCCGCAAGAAGGCGCAAGAAGTTGTTGCAGATCAAACAGTCTGTTTGTTTATAAGTGCCCCATGTTGGTGGTAGAAATGCTCAGCGTTTGCTCGCAATGTTTTCCATAAGATATGTCACTGCAGTGGGAAGAGATATATTTCCAACAGCTAAGACCAGATCTGGATTTATGTCTGCTTATACTGTGAAAATAATATCGAACGCACTCGCGTGTTCATGACACCTACGGGAAAAAAGCGAGTCTGGGTTTTTGTCGAGGGTCGAGGGTCGAGGGTACTATGTCGAGGGTCGAGGGTACCATGTCGAGGGTATTAAAACATGAAATAAGATAAATAAAAAATAAAAGAAATAAAATAAAATAATAATTAAAAATAATAATTAATTCGGAAATCTTCGGGAATCTCCGGAACATTTTAGAAAATGTTCAGAAAGTTTCGTATGCCCTTCGGACAACACTCTGAAAAACTTCTATAGGCGGTCAGAATTCATCGGAAAATCGAGTTCGTGTTTTCTTTTGAAGCTGACCGCTGACCAAGTTACTTTTTACCGTTGTATCGCGGAAATTTTTTTCGTGTTTCGAGTTCAATTAGAAATTAATTTGCACTTGGGAGTTTTTTTTTCAAAGCGGCTCGCGCAATTTTCAGCTTTTTGAAAAACTCACTCGTGCAAATAACTCTATACGGTATGATTACCTATGCAAACAATATTATACATGATGCATGAATTTTTCTCCTCGTGTTAAACAAATAGCTCAAATAGCGAGTGGTAGCAAATGGTATCCCACGGATCTTCCTCGGCAATCTTCGGATATTTTCGAACGTTTTCGGAAATTTTCTCAGAATTCGGAGAGTGTTCGGAAACATTCGTACAATCTTCGGATAATTAGTAAACTGTAAACTGTAAACTGGAGTAGTGGAGTAGTGGAGTAGTGGAGCGCTCGTCATCAAGTGTTGAACTCGTCATCAAGTGCTTGCGTTCGCAGCTAAGCTTGCTAAGCTCGCGTAACCCCACTCGGGAGCCTGTTCGCAGGCTAAACTCCATATCTCACGAGTGCGATTAGCGAACTCTTGAGATATCGAGTTGAACACGAGGAGAAAAATTCTTGCATCGTGTATAATTTTGTTCGTTTTATAAACATACCAAGAACGAAGTTTTTGACGATTTTCCGATGAATTCCGACCACCTATAGAAGATTTTCAGAGTGTTGTCCGTCCGAAGGGCATACGAAACTTTCTGAACATTTTCTAAAATGTTCCGAAGATTCCCGAAGACTTCCGAAGATCTTTCGATCAAACATAATATCAAACATAATTAACGTCAACGATATCACCACAAAGTGTTCAATTGTTTTTTATTCTATTTTTAGAAACATATTATTATTTTTTATCTAATTATTATTTTATTTTATTATTAATTATTATTTTATATTTGAGTTAACCATTATTTTATTTTTTATTTATCTTATTTCATGTTTTAATACCCTCGACATGGTACCCTCGACCCTCGACATAGTACCCTCGACCCTCGACCCTCGACAAAAACCCAGACTCGAAAAAAGCCCTTCGATCACTTGAATAGTCTGCTGGCAGATTATGCGATAATCACAAAACGTCTCCAAATAATGAAGCTCATGAAGAAACAGTCCACGTAGAAAAATCGAACTACGATGTAGTCAGTCTGGGTTCCAACGCTTTTTGCTTCTGAATGCAAAATTCATTATCATTCAGAAGGGTTGACTTCTTCTTGCGGATATGTGAGCGAAGACAACTTTCGTTCAAATCGCACACTGAACCGCAAAGACTGCGTGTGCACTACGATGTTGTAAATTTCTTTAAGAACTTTTCGCAGAGTTAGTATTACAGGCGAAAAGCCCTTGCAGAAAATATATTTTGTGTTTCTAAACAAACGGTAATCAAGGAAACTTGAAAGTCGCCTATGGAAGCGAACTTCGTAACTTTTACCCTGTTTGCAATGCGGTAAAACATTACCGGTATAACTATGGTTGTGATAAACACATAAATGATCTTCTAAACAGCGAAATCTCATGAGTTCGCCTTATGCATTCCTCTTATTTCGAAGAGAATCCCATTGAAAGAAATCTTTCAGGACAGCATGCACTGATAACAATCATGTTGTTTTGACGCCTTGAATTTGCATAAACTCTTCAAACATTACTGATGCGTGAAAAGTCACGCTTTTGTCATGCATATATGTAGTCCTGTGCTGGGAAACTTGCTTGTTTCAAAATCTGGGTTACACTTGGAAGCTACTTCCCAGTAAATATGTGTTTTTTTAGCCTTTGTCCCGGACAGAAAAAGCCATTTCAAATGAGCTCTTTTCGCGCCGCTATCACACCGTGGGTCCGGGACTCCGGGACACATCGTAATAATAATTGTAAACAGTAAAATTTCCTCCATGTCGCCGAAAAGCAAAACAAAGTGAAACCAGTATCTAATTCAGAACCAACCGATAAAAAATGTACTGTTACTAAACTGATGAAAATAATTATGAACCAACAAAAAGCCAAAGGCCTTATCTCTGTCTCAATCTGTAAAGTTATTTCGAGACACTCGATTCACAGGTTGCTTAGCACGTGACCAAAATCTTCCCACTGTGAGTGATAAAATTTACCGAGTGATTTATTCGCGAACGAAAACTCTCTCCAAGGACGATCTCAACAGCGTTTAGACTTTATATGGCTTACACTATAGAACTTATATTAGTCACATCATTAAGAAGCTTCCCAAGATCTCTTGTGTAACGGTAGCCGTATACGTAGTAAGGTCGACGATTTGTTCAGTCGGTACGACTGAGAATCAACTTCTTCTTCTGTTATATTTGTTTACGTTTTGATGGATTGAAATACAGCTTTATAGAACATGTAAACTCCAGCTCGCGCCGATAAACGAATTCGAAGTTTCATCAAAGGCGCATCCGTCCAATCATTACTTTTTCTGTGGCCGTTCGCGGGGATCGGTCCAAATTCGAATTAAGTTAGACTCATGAAAAGTTCGTTGTCTGAACTGAACTTTGAGTTTAAATCGTCAAGAGTTAAGAATTTGTCGTTTTAATGTTTCTTACGGTAAGTGCGGCGCTAGTTCTGTTTTTTTCCGTTGTGTCTGTTAGTTGTGTTTTTTAGAACCCGTCGCCAAGACGGTACTGTCTTGATACGGATTTTCGCGTGCTAAGATGTTAGCGCAAAGAAGTTCTTGCGGGTTGAAAATCCTACCGCAAAGAAGTTCTTGCGTATCGAAAATCCAACCGCAAAGAAGTTCTTGCGGTTTTAACTCCTAACCGCAAAGAAGTTCTTGTGTCTTGCAGGATCCAAGCGCAAGCGACCCGCAAGAAGCCGCAAGGTCAGCAAGAAGTTGACGGCTTGCGGACGCAAACAGAAGTTCTTGTGCGTGCATTATTTTGGGTTGTACTGTAGTAACTCACATAGCTGCTCGAATTTTTTGTCGTTCGGATTCACCGGACTGCACGAGTCACGAAGAACACTGCAAGTCTTCTTGTCGATCACAGAAATTGTTACGGCCACCTCATTCTTTTCTGCTGCACCGATAACTGCTTCCGATGCACTGGTTCGATAACTTCTAATGTTGTTTGCAACAAAGAACTGATCAAGTCGCTGCGAATAATCTGTAACTCACTCGGTCGTAGGATCAAATTTTCCAATGGCACCTAATTAGCGGCGAAGCCACGCCGGCGACTACCCTGGGTGCCAGAGGTTTTTCTTGCGAGGTTTCCGGTGTCGGTCATGTCTCATGATCAGCAAAGTATTTCCATCTGCCGCGTGCGCCGAAAAACCTGTGGAACCCAGGGTAGGCGGCGACAACCAAAAGCGTGAAAACACGAAACAGCGATGTTAACAATGTTAGAAGGAATCATGCGTTATACAAGTAATCCAGGAAGTAAACAAAGTAACATCCATCCCATCCTCGTCACCAAATATTACAAACAGGGAAACGGAACCGTTCGAATAAACGAACGAGAGTAAGCAACACACGCAAAACAACACTCTTTTAATCCACGTGTCGGGCCAAGCACATGCGCATTACAAACTCAAGAGGTCCTATGACGTAACAAGAATCTATGACGTAACAGTACCCTTAGAAGACCTTGGCCAATCGCACGTTTAATGTTATAATTGCCCTTCAAAACTCTGATAATCTCTTCTATAGATTCTGTCGCTACGGCATCAGACTTCATGTGAAATACGACTTTTTAAAATGCTTCAATAAGACTCCTTTGTCATCTTTGCCTCTGCAAGCCTGTAAGATGTTACACGTCAGTCTTTATTTACCTTGGGTCACGCCAGAGATACGCCATATTATGACTCTGAGATACAAAATTTTCTTAAAAGCCAAACAAACAAACAACCATGGTCTCTGGTCTAATTATCACACGCTAAGGAAGAAGGTCACCCATGAAATCCGGTTTGCTAAGAGAGTATACTACATAGATTTTTTTGGTGAGATAAAAGGTTGCAAGTCATACTGGATGATAGTTAAGGCCGCTGCTTATAGTCAAGCGTCACAACCAACCAATACTGGGAATCAGGAGACCAGATGGAAATAAGAAACTTCTGATCATGGGATAGCGCAAGTTCTTCATTTACATTTCTCCACTGTAGAGGAAAAGCTGTCTAGTGACCTCCTGCTTGCAGCCAAGAGCACCGTTGTGCCCACGTCACCCGTGTAATGTCTCACGTGGGTATTACTGACAGTCTGAAACAGCTGAAGTCTGCTAAGGCCTGTGGTCGTTTCGCACCAAAACTACTTAAACACGCAAGCAAAACGCTGCTTCCATCATTGCAAGAGAAGATCATTGTTATCTCTTTATTCTAAAAGTGCTGTCTGCAATTCTGTTCCCGTTTCGTAGAAGTCTACCATAAATTTTACCTATTTTTCTCGGGGGTAGGAACGTAACATATTGGAAGCAGAGGTCAGATCTGTCAAGTTTAAGCTGGTTGGCCAGCTGTTGGGTAGGTTTAGGGGTATGGGTAGGGGAAAGGATTATGAGTAAAAGTTTAGTTTTTTTCAGATATATATTTTTTATTTTTTAATTTTATTCCTCTAATTCCTCCAATTCCTCCAAGGTAAGATATTCTTACCATTCTTTATTGGTATGACTATTTTTGAATCCGGAGTTTGGTAGGTTTGTTTCATCATAAGTTCGAAGATGATGGATTGAACATACATCAGTACGAAAACACTTATGGAGGTGCTATATATGCTTATATAATAATTTACGTTTTATCGTCACAGTGTTAATGCTCTGAAAGTTACAACGTGTTCGAAAGCCTTAAAATTCCCATCACGGCCTCAAAGAACTCTAAAAAAAACAAGTTTGGGGAGAAATAATTAAAACTTAAAATAGTAAGGTTTAAAAACTGCTGAAAGTTTTTGATGGCATTGGGTTTGAACTATATGCGATGAAAACTCTAACAATGGCAAAGGATGATTATTTTGTTGTAGGGTCAGAGTGAATTAGGAACCTTTGAGTGCATATTTAATTTATTATTTTGCTTATCAATGTACCAAGTTTCCATGCCACTTTCTTCTCACTGCACCAGGATGTAACCCATGGCTTTGATGTGTTTTCTCCATTGTCAGGGCATGCAATAGCAGTGTTTCCACTGTTATTGGTGTCATCAGGATACCCTCCTGTGCTAAACCCGAAACAATTTGTCGAAATCATTTTAGTTTCTAGTTTGCACTTTTCTGTTTTTCTATCTTCTACAGGTCAGTCTAAAGTTTCTATGTCAAATTCTTCTCACTGCACCAAGATGTATCCCATGGTTTTGATGTTTTTGCCTCCATTATCAGGACTTAAAGAGGTAGTGTTTCCACAGGTGTTGGAGTCATCAGGACGCCCTCCTGTACCAAACCCGATTTTTGAGTTGCAACTTGCACAATCATTTTGCTGGTTGCCAAGAATACCAATTCGTGCTTTGGAATAAGAGGCTCTGGAACCAACAGCATTGAACCCTTCTTTGTTACAGCGGAGCTGCAAGGAGGCCTGTGAGCCAATCAGCGTCTTCCACGTTTTACGACCCAGTGAGGTTTTGTGGTATTGCCCTTCAGCTATCAGTGAGTACAGAGAGTTGGCCTGCTTGTTGATGACGATGAAGTTAATATGATTGCCGACCTTTATACCAAGACAGATCTTGGAGAAGGATGTGTTCCAGTAGGTCGGTAACCTGGTCTCTTGTGAGTCGAACCCAGTCTCCCCTCCAGGAAGGTTGTATTCAGTTTTGTCACTCCAGTACTCTGAGTCATAATGAAATGTGCTCTGAGGAGAAATAGAAGAAAATAAACTTCCCAAAACCTGTTTCTATTTAATGGAATTTACCAGACTAGAGATAACGTAAACAGTTTTCACATGTGATGCATGGCTTAAAAGGGGTTGACGAAACAACTGAATTGTGGATTGAGCTTTGAAAGCCTTGGTTTACAGTTATAATATACCTTGCTGCTGTCAATCTTCATGACCGGTGTCCATCCTCCATCTCCACATCCAAAATCTCCCATGTGACAGAGAACAGAAATTGGTTTTGAATCAACGGGGAGCGTAACCAGCTGACTCACCCTCGAGCTGTCAAGTACAAAAATGTTTTTCAACAGGGTGCCTTTAAATCGGCAATCTTCTGTGATTAGGCTTAAGAAACTTGCGCTTTTGATTTTTACACTGTAAAGGTCACAGGAAATAAAATAGTTACTCAAATACTATTGGCTCTAAGATCCAAGAGTGTGCCCTTTTGTTTCAGCTTACATCTTCTTTAAAGCGAGAAAATTTATTCTACTTATTAAGTAATTAACTATGTAGTTTATCTGTTAGAGTCCCAGCCCTCATTGCTCAAGGTTTTTTCGTTTTGTCTAGAGTGGACTCCATTTCCAGCCGTTTTCGTAGTCCGGTTTTGAGCCTCCCTCCATGGTGTGGGTGCGGTCTTCCTTGCGTGCTTTAAACACTTTTCCCGAAAAGTTTAATGACTTACTTGTGTAGTTCATAGAGTTCCTTGCACGTTTTGGGGGGACCTACAGTAGAGGAATTAGAAAAAGAAAAACAACTCTCTGAAAAGTATTTTGATTAACAAACAGGTTTGTTTGCCGGTTTTTCTTCGTCCTTCCTTAATTAACTAACCATGGGTCTTTTAGGATACACGCATAGTGACCACTGCATCGTTTTAACTTTTCAAGCAAATGAATAAGATAAGAAGGAGCTGGAGTTTCTGCAAGCGTCGTTCACATCAGAAGCATAATTCCATGGGAAAGGACAATATATTTTGGAAAACTGAAAATTCACAAGATCTTCCCCTGTGTGTTAAATAGATTAATTAATTCATCTATTGTATTATTTAATTAATTATTTTAATTTACCTTTACGACAGTTTGTTCCTGTGAATCCAGGGCGACAGATACAGCGATATATCCTTTGCTAGTAAATCCAGCTTGACAGGTTCCATTGTTTAAACATGGGCTGCTACTACAGGAATTCTGTTAGGAGAAAAAGTCGAGATATCTTCTATTAGACTGATTTTCAAAGTGCATGAGAGGGTTCTCGTCTCTGAAGCAGGTTGGAAAAAGTTTTAAATATACAATGAACGTCTACCACGCACAGCAAATAACAAATTGGAAGGAGTTCAAAGAAGTAAGGTAACCTTAGCATAATGGAATTTTAACTGTAAAACTTTTATTTTACAAATTTACATTGTGGGCTTTCTTTCAGTTGACTGTAATTAATCGGGAGTCTTTTGTATGACAGTACCTCGATAGCAAGATAGGTAAAAGCCGGTTTATTTACAAGAGAATTTGCAAACTGTTTTTCATCTGTAGCGTTGTTCAGCTCGCATTTGTGTTTTCCTCCCTTCAATGGTCCTAAATTGATGGACACACAATTGGGCTCCATATAGCACATTAAGCGACAGCTCCCTTCACTGGGCACTGCCTCACTTTTGATCACGTGGTTCTTCATTGCCTTGTTTGCAACTGGTTCCTTGAATATGATGTTGCGACATTCATCGTCTAAAAAAGAATTAAAGAAATTAAAAATTAAGTTTTAAACGTTAATTGCAAACAAAACAGGATGGTCTTTCTACGTGCAATATTTTCTGTTTAACGACTGCGTATCTGAATTTCCGTTGAGCATTTTATTGTTCTTTTTTTTTTTATTACATTTTTGCCTTTATTTCGCCATATATATTGCTTACATATACTGCATGATTTACTTTCTAAATTTTTATTATGCCGATATTCATATACAATATTGCTCTTCGTTTGAATTATTTCACGTGTAACATAAAGGGTGGTAATCGATTTTTGACCGTTGTCATCATTTTAGATTCTGGAAGAGGCGATAATGTAGAAAGTTTCACTAGAGCATATTTATATTTTGCCTACAAAACTAATTCGACAGGAAAAGCCCAGTCAACGCTGCACTTTCATAGAGACAAATTCAGGCTCCGTAAAACTATCTATTCCGAAAATCCAACTAAGACAATAAAAAAACAAACTGGGAGAGTATGCTTACCAAAGCAACCACAACACATCAAGGAAATGATTGCAAGTGAAATACAAATGATGTAAAGGTTGATTACAAATTTATAGTTAAACTGAATCTCCAGTGAAGAGGCCATCATGTTCTGGATGATAAATTAAGAGTCTGAGGGAGTTTCAGCAAGCTTCTGCCTTTAATTTGACAGCAGATGTTCTTGTGAGTAATTTCGTAAGTCTAATGGTTGGTTTTCCAATATTGACAGCTTTGTATAAAGTGGTTGGTTGCTAAGATGCTGTAGCGGGTGGCAATGAAAATTAGCTAATTATCAACTTAAAGAGTTAGCTATAAAATATTGCCAAAGAAGCCGAAAGAAATTAAGCCGAGTATCGTAAGTCACCATTGCGCTGTTTATAAATTTGAATATGATCCGTGTGAGGCAGATTATGTTGGTTATACAGCCCGACACCTTCATCAACGCATTGCTGAACACAAGTATTCGGCTATCGGTAAACAACTTTTAGAAGTGCACGGTGACAAAAACCTTCTTAATGAGGGCCAATTTCGTGTTCTCAAGAAGTGCCACGGGAAATTTGACAGCCTCGTTTACGACATGCTATTCATCAAAGAACTGAGGCCTAGCCTTAACACTCAGAGCGACTCCATCAGTGCTAAACTCTTTGTTTAGCTTGTAGCATGTTTTTATGTTACTTCTTTTTTTTTAATGAACTATTGTTTTCCTTGTATTTATAGAATATTCATACTGTTTTTGTCACTTAATAATGACGTCGGAGAACGTCGAAACGTCGTGTATTTTTTAACCGTTTTTAGAAGTCTCTTAAATGTTTTTAAGAAAAGTTTTGCGCAATTTTTTATAGCTAAATGTTTTAAAAAGGCACTTCTTTTTATCAAATTAAAGAACAGAAATTTAAAGAGTGGAAATTGACAAATGACTAAGCACTAATTTCTCTTTAAAAATATAACCAAATTATTTTCGCCGGCTTATTACTGCATACTGGGCCCTAGCCAGAAAAAATAAATAAATAAATAAATAAATATGACTGAGGCCATGTCCATGGTTTACTCTTCCTAGGTATTAAGAGTGCTCATGATGACTATAAACAACAAAAACGGCACTGGCACAACAGCCGAAAAAGTAAATTATGCTGTAATTATGCAAACCATGGACAATTAACAAGTGTAAAACAGCGACTTTGTCATCACGCTCCTCAATTCATTGAGAACCTTGAAAGAAGAGTCTTTGTTTTCGGGGCGCCCTTCCTGTAGGCCAACATTCTTGAAAAAACGAACAAGCAGCGCTTTATGTTTATTTCCATCCTTCAAATTATCTTTCTTACCTTTGAACCCCTTTGAAACAAATCCTACATTAGCTATTAACTCTCACAAGCTCTGCATGCAGATATCGCGGTTACATGGATCAGACACCACTATGTGAAAGAGACTTCAGTTGATATAAATCCTCCTCGTCTTTACCTCTGTAAGCGAGGAAATGCTCGTTTGTTGCTTGTAGTCATAACTGACATAATGTTCTCGCGTGAATTTTCTCTTCCTTTGCAAGTCTCCACTACGACATATACCTTCCAATAATTCTGTCTAATATCAGTCAAGAACAAAGTCGAATGGTTTCTGCTATCTCTAATTTCACCAGATCCTGTCAGACCCGTATGAGAAAATGGTGCCAAAAACGCTTATTTTAATCTAATTTTTTTTTATTTTCCTATTACCATTAAATTGAAAGGATTTGCTTCAAAAACATTAACATTCCTTACTGGGTGGGAGCATAGCATAGGCGAGGTGATGAGCCCGTACGAGTTGTCATCAAATCAGCTAAATTACGACCTCCTGGGTTGTGTGAGTACTTGGACGGGTGACGGAGTTAGTAATGAAATGGAAAATAAAAATTAAAATGCACGCACCCGCCTTTAGAGTAGGGGCAAGAGTTGGGATGAAGTAAGAGTAATACATAAACTCAAGCTGCCGTTTTGTCACTGTTTGACAGCCATTTTGACAATTTATTTATAGTTTTCTTCTCGCTCATGACAGAAGGGCTACGTGAATAAAATGCCGTGATTGCAATAACTTCGCCTCACCAGGGAATGCAGTTATGTTCTAAGTAGTAAATATTTGTCAATCTTAAAATAGTTTAATTTTTATGCTCTGAACTATGTGAAAGCTACATCCGACATGTCTTCAAAACAGGTTTTTAAACTCTTTTTTGCTTTCCTTGTCAATGTACCAGGATGTAACCAATAGCTTTGATGTGTTTATGTCCATTATCTGCTGAGTGCCTAGCGACGTTTCCACACGTGTTGGTATCATCAGGATACCCTCCTGTTCCAAATCCGATTCTGGAATCACAAGAATTGCAGTCGTTTTCATTATTTCCAACCATGCCGATTCTTGCCTTACCAATTGCAACGTTAAACCCTTCCTTGTTGCAACTGCGTTGTAAGGACGCCTGCGATATAATCAGCGGCTTCCACATGTTGCGGCCGAGAGACGTGACACGCTATTGCCCGTCAGCGATCAGTGAGTAACGAGAGTTGTCCTGCTTGTTGATGACAATGAATTTAATCTGTTGGCCGATCTTCATACCAAGGCAGATCTTGGTGAAGGATGTGTTCCAGTAGGTCGGTAACTTGGTCTCGTGTGCATCAAACCCAGTCTCCCCTCCGGGAAGGTTGTATTTGCTTTTAACACTCCAGTACCCTGAGTCATAATGAAAGGTGTTCTGAAAAGAAAAATAGCGTAAAATATTCATGTAACATTATGGACCTTACTGAGGTTTAGTTCAGTCGACATAGGTATTTATTTACATATGTATTTGTTTATTTATTGACAGGAAAAAAACTCTTGTCGGAAAGCAAATGACCAGTACAGGCTCTTTACCATAAGATCACTACCAGGGATGATCACTCGCCTCCCACCAATGTGGCCCATTTCGATTCTGGCCCAGTGTCTTATGTGGGTTGAGGTCGTTGTTTGTTCTGGCCTCACATCAAGGGTTTTTCGCCGGGTTTTCCGGTTTTCCTCCCTCCACAAAAAAACAAACATTTCCAAATTATAATTCCAACAGGATAGAGCACCCGCATGAAAACCACTTAGGGATGATGTGGCATCCCATCTAAATATTATATTTAATCAATCAATCAATCAATCAATCAATCAATCAATCAATTTATCTATTCATTCATTCATTCATTCATTCATCTATTCTTTCGTTTATTTATCTATTTATTTACGATATTGTTGGTACGAAAAGAATAACAAAACCAAGCAACAATCAATAACAAAAACAACAAAACGTATTATTGATTAGTTCATATTCATACAATGTTCCCCACCTTATTGGAAAAGTGATGTGAACTCTTGTTTCCTTCATACTCTGTGGAGTTTCTGTATTTAGGAGAAGACAGCAGCTCCCACCAAAGTTCTCCGTTAGCTCCTTTGAAGGCGGCCATGTTCACAGAAAGGCACGAAGGACTTCTGAGGCATTCAAAGGTGCAATCGAATATGTCGTACACGGTGAATGTTCCAACTTGAGACACATTCAGATAATGGAACTCGTCTTTTACAAATGTATGTTATTGGACATTTTGTAAAGTTGAATAAGCTTTCTCGGGATGGGGCAAAATGTTTGACTTTGTGTAGGAAGAATGGAATGTCAGAATCCAAGACTAATTGGCAAATTTATCGACTGCAGTATTCGCTATTTTAAATTGACAAAATACCTCGGAGCTCATCAGTTGTTTGTTCGATATGAAAGAACGAAACAATACTTGCTGGCGTTTGTGTTTTTACATTAAACCAAAACCTAGCCCTTTTCAGTTTGGGAGCAATTCTCCAACGACAAATAAGTTTCTTTCGATCTTGGCTATTATGAGCAATTTGATGCTCTTCATCCCTAAAACAAAGAAACAAAAACACTTGTGCAATCCTGAAAGTAAAAAATTAAAGCATATTCCACTTAATGCCACCAGCAGGAATTTGTATTAACAAAAGTTTAAAGGCGCAAACAGCCTAAATATCACGAATGATTTTTATGATTTTGGCTTCACGCTAAACCGGGATTTAGTGTTGGAGCAAGATGTCTCATCCTTCGTCGTTACTGAAGCAACGTTAAGACTGTTAACGCGATGCATCACGCTAGACACGAAATGACTAAAAACGTTTACTGCGCCTTTCAATAACATGCGGACTCTAAAATTCAAAACTCAACCGCAAGCGCGTTTTTCGCTACCGTCAATCAAATGTTCGGTGGCTCCTCCCAGCTTTCGATTATTGCCGAGCGCGCGGTAATCAGATCAAATCGTTGAAAACAGTTCAGACAACATAGTCGGAAGCTGGGAGGAGCCGCCGAACATTTGAATGACGGTAACAAAAAAAAAAACATTTGTCGGTTGAGCTTTGAATTTAGAGTGCGCATGTTATTGAAAGGCGCAGTAAAGAGCGCTTGTGAAAGTTAGTAATTCGTAAACGTTTTGGCTCTGTGGGTGTGATATTTGAGGAGAAATTGGCTTTCAAAAATGGCAAAAGTACTTGTTGGCAAAAGCGTTAATGAGCTCATGCATTCTTTGTAAAATTTTAAGTTTTTAACTCCATGTCGCACAAAAAGAATTCGATTCATCGGGGCTCAAATTCTTTGTGACGGTTAATCGTGCTGTGATGTTTCATTATTCCGAACCTATGTTTTTGTATCTCCATGAGAAACAGCATCGCTTATGCTACAGCTATTTAGCAAATTTTGTAAACAAAGATTCTCCTATTCCCTTCTCTGCGAAAAGTCCTATGTTGACGAAGAAAAAATGAAAACAGCGACATCAGCAAAGATTCGCCTATACAAATATAATTTGCTGAAATTAACCCCATACACGTTAATTTGGTTCATTTTGCCATTGAGTATAAGTAATTTTTTGAATGCGAGTGCAATTAACATTTTAAATTGCAGGTGAATTTTAGAATTCTCTCGAAATTGCACGCACCTTTATCCGGGGACAACTTAAAAGGATTTTCAAATACCACGAGGAGTGTAAATCCCTAATTGCGTCAGCGGTCACTCAATTACTCTTTTATTATATGAAAGAGAATTTTTACTATATAAAAGAGAAAATTACGAACGCAGGAGTATTGATTTTTCCCGCAGTGCGATAACGATAAATTGTCCATCTCCCCTACGATCACAGTGAAGTTATCATTTTTTTTTTTTTTTTTTTTTTTTTTTTTTGTGCATGGCTTTTAGGATCGGAGAAGAAAATTTCTTAGATGAAATACCATTGAGCTATAAATCAAGCGAACCAACAAAAATACGTTCCTAAACAGCCTTGATAGTGAACTTCTTCGATCAAAGTTAGACTCTTGCGAGAAAAAAAAGCAGGAAATAATGATAAGCATGCATTTTATACATTGGAAAATGAGTCAGAAAATAACAAGACTGAGCTCACCATTAGCACAGGTTGCCTCTTGCACGAGAACAGACGAAACCAACAGAACGGCGAAGATCAAAACATAAAGCATAGTGACGGGTATCGAAGGCTAAATAAGTTATAGTAAATCCTAATGCGACGCTCACGGCTTTTCTCTTTCCTCACAAAAAAAAACTGAAAGCTTTGAAATCAATATTTGGCTTGTTGGGAACCCATGGTTTTATATTTCCGTTTTGTGTTTGTAGCCAATCAGATAAGCTCTTATAAATGGGCTGGCTTGATTCTCCGTTAAACTGCAGCGCCAGCATTATTCTCTGTTACTGACAGTAAACAGAAAGTTGTCTTTCGGAAAATGGGTAACGAATGTTTTCTCTTTTTTTTGGAAAAAGCTAAAATTCCTGCTAGCGCCTTTGTTTGTTTGTTTTTTTCCGAGAAATATATTAAACACAGTCATAACTTATTATGAAAATAAACTGGAAATAATAACGGTTCAAATACCATGCTTAAGGCAGCAAACCAGAAAAGGGACAAGAGAGAAATTCAAAATCCCTGCTGGCGTCCTTTTTCGAGAAATTTTCCATTCAGTCATTATTTTTTTGATGAAAATAAACTAGAGAGAACAAATTCCTCCAACCAGTGCCATGGTTAAGGTAAGGAGAGTTTGTGTTTTGATATTGGGGTTTGAATCTTCAGTTCATATTTTCACGAGTCTTTTTTCTCGTTTTGCTGTTTATATGATTTTTAGTTAAGATCTTTAGCAAACGTTTCACTTAAATATAACGTACGTAGCAAGTGCGTTAGTGGTTAACCACTACGAATTAAATTATTAAATAATTTATTGGGATATTGATGTCTTGATTGTAGTCCTACAGCTTATTATGGCAACATATCTAAATATGGAAAATTAGTGTTCGTGTTGATTAAGGTATTTGAAATTAACACAACTTAAAGCGAATTGAATAAAAGCGAACTTTTAAGATTCCCGTTAATTTTCTAAAGCGTTAATTTCTTGTAGGGTTTTTTTTTCTTTTAATCAGGAGATGGTGCTTTAAATAAGCCTTATTCACGATAACCGCCATGTTTTTACATTATAATCCAAATTATGCACGTCATTTCTTAGGGGGCAAACAAGCTAATATCGGCAAATTTTAACTGGTTTCTTATCATGTCCGATAATTTTTTTCATGCCCATGCTTTGGTTTCAGTATTGGGGTGAAAATATTCCAAGTTTTACAGAGTTTCGGCTCTTTTATAAAAAGAAAACGGCTCGCGTAGTAAATAAGTCAAGTTCTCAAGAAACGTTTTTTTTCAACTTAAATTAATAATAAAATCATTATTCCGTAACTTGGCTCCAAAATGTGATTTTTGTGCAGATACTTGATCATTTAGACGAGCCGATTTTCAAAGAAATGGGAACCATTTAAATGTTTGCCCCTCGGCAGACAACGTGGCTAATTTGCATTGTAATAAGAAAACCGTCATGGCGGCTATCGTCAATATGGGCTATTAATCATGTGCACAATTATTAGACTTCATTTGATATGGAACACTTGGTTGTAATATTCAACTTAATGTTGACGCCAACGCAGCACAACACTTCCACTAATAACCTTGCTGGTTCTTTTCATTTTATATTAAATAACAATTTCGCTAATTAACCAAAGAAACAGAAAAAGAGAAGGATTCTGGGAGTTGTACAGTAGTCAAATGACGCCATCATGCAAATCGCCTATTGTTAGAATATGAACCATCAGTACTCACAACATTGAACTCTTCTTTGTAACAGTTGATCTGTAAGGAGGCCGGGACGATTTTAATGAGGGTAAAAACTAGTTGATGTTCTAAACTACATTTACAGTATATGTTTTTAAATCTCATTCCATGCGACTTCAAAACGTTTATTATATATCTTACTAAATGTTTTGGTGTGTGGTATCGCTACACTTTTATGACTTGTGGCGTATTTTGACTCGCCCTACGGGTTAGTCAAAATGCAAACAACGAGTAAAAATATAAAGCGATACTACAAACCAAAACATCTGATAAGGGATTTATTATCCAACTGCTGTAGTAAATAAGTTTATCAATGAAAGAGGAAGAGCGTGACAGTTTTTTTGTGCGCGCGCCAACCTCACCGGCAAACAGGTTTTCTACCGTACAAATAACTGTACAATATCGCTGTATATTTGTGGTATTATTTGGACGGTATTCGCTGCAGTTGGACAATAAATTCGCTATCATTGCACCAAGACGAATCCCATGGCTTTGATGTGTGTCTGTCCATTATCTGGCTGGTGTTTTGAAGCTTCGTTTCCACATGTGTTGAAATCTTGAGGATACCCTCCTGTGCCAAACCCGATTCTGGAGCCACATGTAAAGCAGCCATTGTCGTTGTCACTAATGATACCAATTCTTGCTTTGGAAAAAGTTACGTCGTCACACAGAGCATTGAATCCTTCCCTGTTACAGTTGTTTTGCAAAGAGGCCTGTGAACCAATCAGCGTCTTCCACGTGTTACGACCCAGTGAGGTGGCGTGGTATTTCTCTTCAGCGATCAGTGAGTACAGAGAGTTGATTTCCTTGTTGATAATGGTAAATTTCATTTGTGGACCAATCTTCATATCAAGACAGATCTTGGTGAAGGATGTGTTCCAGTAGGTCGGCAACTTGGTCTCTTTTGAGTCAAACCCTGTCTCCCCTCCAGGAAGGTTGTATTCAATTTTATTACTCCAGTACGCTGAGTCATAATGAAAGGTGTTCTAAACAAAAGAAAATGACAATACATGTATATTCATATAACATTATGGACCTTACTAAGTTCTTGTTTGAAATAGATATTTATTTATACATTTATTTGTATATTTATTGACAGGGAACAAAACAGTTGTTTTGAAAGCAACTGGTCAGTATAGGCTTTTACCATATGATCACCACGATCGTTGTAAGAGACTGAGGAGCAGGGAAGGCGCAGTGGTACGAAAGAAACGTTTCTGGCCAACATTAGAAATATTTTATCGGGCACTGAGGTTCATTTTACGAGCTTAACTTCCTTAAAAGCGTTTTTTCTTAAATTCGAGTTCTTGATGGGGGAGCTGTAATCTAATCAATTATCAGTTCAACTTTGGCGATCTGTCAGCCCATCTTCCAGAAGTATTTGACCTTTGCAGCTCTCAGTTTTCTAAGAATTAAGACCGGTGTCCATCCTCCATCTCCACATCCAAAATCTCTTATGTGACAGAGAACAGAAATTGGTTTTGAGTCAACATGGAGTGTAACCAACTGACTCACCCTCGACCTGTTAAATATAAAAATATCTTTAAACAATCTGCTCTTAAATCAGGAACTTTCTCTGATCAGTTTTAAGTAATTTGCGTAGAAAATACAATAATTGCTCAAATGCTACTGGCTCCAAAGAAACCACAGCTCTGCCCGTTTGTATCAGCTTGGCACCTTTTTTTAAAGCCAGAAAATATATTCTAGTTTTTAAATAGTTAACTATTTAGTTTATCTGTTAGAGTCTCATCCCTCATTAATAAAGTGTATTATCGTTTGTCTCACGATGTGGTCACTTGAGATGTAGATCGCGAGTATATACGACTCGCCCGTACCCAGACCTCCGCCGTTTCTGAACACACCCACGAGACCGGCCACTATCCTATCTGGAATGAGGTCAAGTTTATTGATCGAGATCCTCACTGGTACACACGTAGGGTCAAGGAAGCTATTCACATAAGACTTCACCCTAACAACATCAACAGGGATAGTGGAATTGAAATTCCTGAAGCATGGATACCCACGATCAAGAAACACAACAACAGGAGAACGGTACAACAGCGGACCACTGAGGGAACAGCTACTTGCCGGAACAATGGAACAATAGGAGGATCGAAATGCACCAATCACAGCCGACCTTTGTGATATAAATGATACCGTGCAATCAGTCGACCTTATCGCCTGAAGAAGACTAGCAGTAAGCAGTCGAAACGTCGCGATCTACATCTCAAGTGACCACATCGTGAGACAAACGATAATACACTTTATTATTGCATCTACCACGATGAATAACAACAACCTTTTCCTCGACATCATCCCTCCTTGTCCAAGTTTTTTCGTTTTGTCTGGAGTGGACTGCGATTGCTTGCGTTTTCAGAGTCCGGTTGAGAGCCTCCTCCCATGGTGTAGGTACGGTCTCCGTGCGTGCTTTGAACACTTTTCCCGAAAATTTTAATAACCTACTTGTGTATTTCATAGAGTTCCTTGCATGTTTTTGCGGCACCTGCAGTAGAAGAACTGGAAAACAAAAGGAGTTTAATTTACAAACAGGTTTGTTTGCGGGTTTACTTCGTCCCTCCCCAATTAACTACCCCTGGGTATTCGAGTATACACGTATCGTCAACATTACATCATTGTAACGTTTCAAAAAAAAAATTAATGAGATGAGGAGGAGTTTAAATTTGTGCAATCGATGTTCACATTACGAACATAACTGGATGGGAAAAAACAATACGTATCGGAATACTGAAACCCCATAAGATTTTCCCCCGTGTGTTAACTGGTTAATTATTTAGTTACTAGTTAAGTCATTAATTTATTATTTAATTAATTATTTTAATTTACCTTTACGACAGTTTGTTCCTGTGAATCCAGGGCGACAGATACAACGATATCCTTTGTTAGTGAATCCAGCATGACAGGTTCCATTGTTCAAACATGGGCTGCTACTACAGGGATTCTGTTAGGAGAAAAAGTCGAGATAACTTCTATTAGACTGATTTTCAAAGTGCATGAGAGGGTTCTGGTCTCTGAAAAAGGTTGTAAAAAGTTTCAAATTTACATTGAACGTCCACCTCACGCAGCAAATAACAAATTGGAAGGAGTTCAAAGAACTATTGTAACGTCTGAATACTAGGTTTTTAACTATAAAACTGTTATGGTACAAATTTTCATTGTGGGCTTTCTTTATTCACTGTAATTGATCGGGCGTCTTTTGAATGACATTACCTCCATAACAAGATAGGTAAAAGCCGGCTTATTTACAAGATAATTTGCAAACTTGTTTTCATCTGTAGCGCTCTTTAACTCGCATTTGTGTTTTTCTCCATCCAATGGTCCTAAATTGATGGACACACAATTGGGCTCCATATAGCACTTCAAGCGACAGCTCCCTTCACTGGGCACTGCCTCACGTTTGATCACGTGGTTCGTCATTGCCTTGTTTGCAACTGGTTCCTTGAATATGATGTCGCGACATTCATCGTCTTTGAAATACACAAATTAAAACTTAATATTAAAAAAATGCAGAAAGCAATAGTCTATATATGTGGATTTCTCTTCTCTGAGTACATTTTTTCTGACAGAGGACTGCATATCAGAAGTTTTGTCGATAATTGTATTCTCCAATTTTTACTTTCGTTTCTCCCGCAGCGGGTTGCAATGGAAATTGCTAACTATCAACAGAAATTTGGAATGTTGATATTGACAAATGGGTAAGCACTTGATTGCCTTGTTTGCAACTGGTTCCTTGAACACAATGTCGCGACATTTGTCGTCTTTGAAATACATCAATTAAAACTTAATGTTAAAAAAAAATGCAAAACGGTATAGTCTATGTGGATTTCCCTTCTCTGAGTACATTTTTTTCTGATAGAGGACTGCATATCAGAAGTTCTGTTTATAATTGCAATCTCCAATTTTTACTGTCGTTTCTCTCCCAAAATTATTTGGATTTCAAGGCTTTTACATGCTACACGGTGTTCTTCCCGTGTTGTGTTTATGCCAGTATTAAAACTATAGTTTTCTTCGTTCAATTATTGACTATCGATTAGTCTCACCCAATTCAATGGACACATAACATCCAGCTGGTTAATATCTGTCTTCGCGAAATGTGGCAATATTTTTTTATTCAGAATAACGGCATACTCCATAGTCCCTGACGCGCGCAACACTCGGCGCACTTGTCGGTCACTATCATCTGAGATACCAGGGCACGTAGCTAGACGATAATGCAGCATCAAAGATTTACTAGCGCATATTTCATGCATTGCGTGCGAAATCATTTCTTCAGGGATAGAAAGGCCTTCAGCCTTCTACTTTAGTTGCATGGACGAGTGAAGATGACCGAAATTCGGGTCGTGTAAAATCATGAAAGACTCAATCAAGACAATAAGTAACAGACAAGGTAAGGACTTACCAGAGCAAGCACAACAAAACGAGAAAATGATCGCAAGTGAAATGTAAAGGAGGTAGACCGTGATTGCAGATTTAGGCTTGAAGTGAATTTCCGTCGAAGAAGACATTGTCTTCTTGATGGCAGCTTGAGAGTCTCAGCTAGTTTCCGCTTTATTCCGCAGATGTTCTTGTTTCAAAGAATGTTAATGAAAGTTTTTACTGGTTCGATACATTGTTGTGAGTGAATTGAGCAAAGCAATTGGTATATAAATAACTCCGCTGTAGTGTTTGACGAGCGACAGATGAAAATCAACTAATTCATAGCTCTAAAAAACCGGCAATTTGGAAAGTTGACCTTAACGGACGTTTCATGGTTAACTTTTTTCTCTCCAGAGTGAAATACCAAAAATACAGACCAAATTATTTTAATATGGCTGGTGACATAGAATTAATCCTTAATTTAAAAGTTTACATGTGAAATTACAAAATATAATTTCCATGGCAACGTTTGATGCGAAATTTCTCGATACAATAAACATTCAAAAACCCACGATCGTAAGTGTAATTTATCACCCGTATACTCGTAAAAATTAAGAAATAATTTCACTAGCGCTTTCTCAAAATTCAAATAGTTTCCCTCGCCTTTAGGTGAGAGAAATTATAAGAATTTTGATAAACGCACGTCGCTCACGGTCATTTCACTCGTCACCAGCCGTAAAATTATGACACACAGGAATCCTCAATTTCCCGTAACCATGGTAACCTGTACATTCAGATGGCTGTCTTAATACTCTCAAGTATTGCTACAATCAACAACATCTAGAAAGAAATTTCTCCTCGATCTTCGCTTTCTTTAATTGTTTGCATGAAATGTTTCGACAAAAGTTGTCTTCTCTATTTTGGGTACTCGGTTTGTCCTTCGTTGTTTCAACGAGGTCAACGTTATTCTGTGTATTTGGAGGAAAAAACATGGTCGCACGTATTCTTTATTTGTCCTTTGTATCGCGCCGAAACACTAAGCGGTAAATTGACTCTTAACCACTAATAACCACTTTTAGCATCGTCTGGAACACCCTAAATGGCTTTTACGCTGTTTGTAGGACACGTTTTCCTCAAAACAGCTACAGCTGTTTCAACCGAATTCCACAGGGGTTTTAATCTGAACGGTAGAATAATAAGTGGGATAACTTGAAAAGAATTCTGAAAAACGTATCAGTTTCGTCGCAATACTAACGACGGATGGCCATTTAATAGATCTGGGGCCCCGTCCACATTTATCCGGATATTTTTGAATCCGCAACTTTTTCTTTCCGGATACGGCTTCCGTCCACACGCATCCGGCGAATTCGGCAGCAAATCCAGATATTTTGTATTCCCTCTCCAGAGATGAAAAAAAAAAGAAAAATTAAATAAATAAATAAATAAATAAATAAATAAAATAAACCCGCAAAGAATCCGACAACGTGTGGACGGTGAATCCGGATATTTTGGAGTCCGATGACGTAGCAAAATGTCCAGTCTGTTATCGAACAATAAGCCAATATGGTGGCACAACGTGTGGGCCTAGCTTCGGAATCGACAGATGAGCACGACGAAACAGAAGAATTCTTGGAAATAGATTTTACAGATTGGGCCAGTTGCTGCTGAACTTGTACGTTCTCCTTCACCGCGATTTCATCCGCTATAGTCACCTCCAAGGCTTGTTGAAATGTGTGATCTTTACTTAGGAGCTTTTTAAGGGTCGCTGGATTTCGAATGCCGCAGACGAAAAAAAAAATTGCAAGTCAACGCCAGACGTCTCAAACGGGCGTTGTAAACAGAGACGGTTTCGTTTCCTTCTTGAATGCAACGATGGAATCTATAGGATTCTGCGAGTACTAATCGTTTAGGTTTAAAATGCTACCGTAGTAACTCACATAGCTGCTCGAATTTTTTGTCTTTCGGATTCACCGGACTGCACAAGTCACGAAGAACGCTTCAAGTCTTCTTGTCGATCACAGAAATCGTTACGGCCACCTCTTTCTTTTCTGCTGCACCGATAACTGCTTCCGATGTACTGGTTGGATAACTTCCAATGTTGTTTGCAACAAAGAACTGATCAAGTCGTGCCGAATAAGCTGTAACTCTCTCGGTCGTAGGATCAAATTCTCCAATGGCACCTAATTAGCGGCAAAGCCATGGCGGCGACTACCCTGGGTGCCAGAGGTTTTTCTTGCGCGGTTTCCGGTGTCGGTCATGTCTTATGATCAGCGAAGTATTTCCGTCTGCTGCGCGCGAGAAAAAACCTCTGGGACCCAGGGTAGGCGGCGACAACCACAAGCGTGAAAACATGAAACGGCGATGTTAACAATGTTAAAAGGAATCACGCGTTATACAAGTAATCCAGGAAGTAAACGAAGTAACATCTATCCCATCCTCTCCGCCAAGTATTATAACCAGGGAAACGGAACCGTTCGAATAAACGAATGAGAATAAGCAACACACGCAAAACAACACTCTTTTAATCCACGTGTTGGGCGAAGCGCATGCGTTTTACAAACTCCAGAAGTCCTATGACGTAACAAGAATCTATGATATAACAGTACCCTTAGGAGACCATGGCCAATCGCACGTTTAATGTTATAATTGCCTTCCAAAACTCTGATAATCTCTTCTATAGATTCTGTCGCTACAGCATCAGACTTCATGTGAAGTACGACTTTTTGGATGTGATAAAAGATTGCAAGTCATACCGGATGATAGTTAAGGCCGCTGCTTATAGTCAAGCGTCACAACCAATACTGGGAATCAGGAGACAAGATGGGAAATTAGGAACTTCTGATCATAGGATAGCGCAAGTTCTTAATGAAGATTTCTCTACTGTAGGGGAAAAGTTGTCTAATGAGCTTCATGCTTGCAGCCATGAGCACCGTTATACCCACGTCACCCGTGTAATGTCTTGTGTTATGAACATTGTTTTATCTCACGCGGGTATTACTGACAGTCTGAAACAGCTGAAGTCTGCTAAGGCCTCTGGTCATTTCGCACCAAAACTACTTAAACACGCAAGCAAAACGCATTGAAAGAGAAGATCATTGTTATCTCTCTATTCTAAAATGGCTGCCTGTAACACTGTTCCTGCTTCATAGAAGTCTGCCAAAATTTTAGCTCTTTTTCTCGTGGGTAGGAACGTAACATATTGGAAGCAGGGGCTGTCATCAGATCTGTCAAGTTTAAGCTGCTTGAACAGCTGCTGGATAGGGGTAGGGCTATGGGTAGGGGAAAGGATTATGAGTAAAAGTTTACTTTTTTTCAGATATTCCTAGCATTCTTTATTGATATGAGTGTTTTAGAGTCAGTTTTGTAGGTTTGTTTAATCATGAGTTCGAAGATCATGGATTTAACATGCATCTGAACGATTTGTGACGTCATAGTTCTATGTGAAACACTTATGGAAGTGCAATAAATCCTTTATATAATAATATGTTTTATTGTCATAGCGTTAGTGCTCTGAAAGTTACAACGTGTTCGAAGGCCTTAAAATCCCCCCGACGGCCTCAAAGGACTCTAAAAAACAAGTTCGGGGAGGGACAATTAAAACTAAAAACAGTAAGGTTTAAAAACTGCTGAAAGTTTTTGATGCCATTGGGTTTTAATTATATGCGATAAAAACTCTGACGACGGTAAAGGATTATTATTGTGTTGTAGGTTCACAATGAATTAGGACCGTTTCTTGAAACTTTAATATTTTGCTTGTCAATATACCAAGATATAACCCGTGGCTTTAATGTTTTTCTTTCCACTACCTCTTGCCTTGTTTCCACACGTGTTGGAGTCATGTTGTCCTCCTGTTCCTGTTCCAAACCCAATTCTGGAATCACAAGAAGTGCAGTTTTTTTCATTATTTCCAAGGATGCCGATTCTTGCTTTTGAAAAGAAAGAAGTACACTCAGCATTGAAGCCTTCCTTGTTACAGTTTGGCTGTAAGGATGCCTGTGAACCAATCAACTTCTTCCACGTCTTACGGCCCAGTGAGGTGGCGCGGTATTGCCCGTCAGCGATCAGCGAGTAGAGGGAGTTGGCCTGCTTGTTGATGACGTGGAAGTTAATCTGATTATCGATCTTCATTCCAAGACAGATCTTGGAGAAGGATGTGTTCCAGTAGGTCGGTAACTTGGTCTCTTGTGAGTCAAACCCAGTCTTTCCTCCAGGAAGGTTGTATTCAGTTTTGTCACTCCAGTACTCTGAGCCATAATGAAATGTGTTCTGAGGAGGAATAGAAGAAAATTCTTCCCAAAACCTATTTCTATTGAATGGAATTGACCAGACCTGAGATAACTTAAACAGTTTTCACATGTGATGCATGGCTTAAAAGGGGTTGACGAAACAACTGAATATTGTGAATTGAGTTTTGAAAGCCTTGGCATACACTTGTAATATACCTTGCTGCCGTCAAGCTTCATGACCGGTGTCCAACCTCCATTTCCACATCCAAAATCTCCCATGTGACAGAGAACAGAAATTGGTTTTGAGGCAACATGGAGCGTAACCAGCTGACTCACCCTCGAGCTGTCAAATACAAAAATGTCTTTCAACAGGCTTCCTTTAAATCGGCAATCTTCTGTGACTAGGCTTAAGTAATTTGCGCTTTTGGTCTTTACACTCTAAAGGTCACAGAAAATAAAATAACTACTCAAACACTATTGGCTCTAAGAACCGAGGGTGTGCGACTTTATATCAGCTTGGGACGTTTTCTTAAAAGCAATAGAATGTATTCTACTTATTAAATAAATAGCTATGTAGTTTATCTATTAGAGTCCCATCCCTCATTGTCCAGGTTGTTTTGTTTTGTCTGGAGTGAACTCCATTTCCAGTCGTTTTCGCAGTTCGGCTGTGAGCCTCCTCCCATGGCGTCGGTGCGGCCTCCGTATGTGCTTTGAACACTTTTCCTGAAATGTTTAATGACTTACTTTTGTAGTTCATAGAGTTCCTTGCATGATTTTGCGGGACCTACAGTAGAAGAATTAGAAAACAAAACAACTGACTGAAAAGCAGTTTAATGAACACACAGGCTTTTTTTTTTTTTTTTTTTTTTTTTTTTGCCGGTTTTACTTCGTCCCTCCCTAATTAACTGACCATGGGTCTTCGAGGATAGACGTGTAATGGCCATTGCAATGTTTTAACGTTTCAGCAAATTAGTAAGATGAGAAGGAGTTGGAGTTTGTGCAATTGGTGTTAACATCACGAACATAACTGGAGGGGAAAGAACAATATGTTTCAGAATACTGAAAACTCATAAGATCTTCCCCAGTGTTTTAACTGGAGTAATTAATTTATCTATGGTTTATTATTAAGTCATTAAGACGGAATTCACCGGAAGTTTGAATAACAAGTGGACAAAAACTTTGTACCAAGATTATTTACATCGTATTGCAAACTTCACTACGACTGTATCTTCTCAAAAAAGAAAAAAAAAATCATTTCTAGCAACGCCAAACGTCGAAAACAAATGTTGCATGAGCTTCGCATGAATCACTTGAAAGTATTGGTGAAATGAAACTGATGATGAAATTTTACCTGTGTTTGCACAATTTCTCTGAAATTTGAATTCTTTTTTTCTCTCGTTCCCAAGGGAAATTGTTTTCGGTGTTATTTCAGGCAACTATTTATATCTTTAGCTTTACGAAAATGTAAAAAGGACTGTAAAATACATAAAATTATTCTGGTACCAGATTTTTGTCCACTAAGAATTGAAATTGCTCGATTTTCTATCGAATTTCGTCTTAACTTGATTTATTATGTAAGATAAGTGATAAAAATATTTTACGAAGTTAAAAAGGGGACCTAAAAGAATAATTCAATAAAGCAATACTAATAACCTTAAAGAACTGATTTAACCAATAATTTAGCGCGAATTGAATCACACTATTCTCCCATTTATTTAATTTTTTGGGGGCAATCAGGTATAAAAAGAGACTGGAACCTAGAAAGCCAGGCAACCCAAGGAAAAACAGCATGGCTAATCAAGGAAATATACTCTGCTGATGGATTTCCCTGCTCGGTTTATCAGGAATATCATATTTCGTCGACCAGAAAACACGAAAATTACAGAGAAACAAGTTCTAAAAACGTAATGGATACAAAGCCCTGAGAAAAGTTAATCACTACGTCTTAAAGTTTGGCTTCGACGGTTTAAAAATCGAAGTGAACAAAGTTGTTACACTCTAAAGGTTTTAGGCGAAAGGACATCTAGTGAGAGCTGGTGATGTTGCTCTCGCACCGCGGCCATACTGTTACTAAGTAGCATCATCTGTATTGATGTGAAGTTTATATGAAATAATTCATATATGAACTGCGGTTGTAGATGAAAGGGAAGAATGATCATCGCAGTTAATTTTCCAATTTAAGCAAGCCCCGTTGAAGCCCTGATTTTTTCAGGCTTCTTCTTTCCAATTGCTTAAATTGGAAAATTAACTGCGATGATCATTCTTCACTTTCATCATCTGTATTATTATACTTAAAAAACGCAACGATTAAAACGTGGAAGCCGACAATTTCCCAACAATATTTTTGGTCTCGGCTTATACCAAAAGACAGTCAGTGAACATTTGAGACTTTGCACCGGAGTAACGAGGTATGCGGGATGTTAAATCTGTTTTCTCAGTAAAGTATTTAAGTCGTTACGTGAGGAATTACGTGACTCGCTGTTGCTTCATCTGGCCTTTTCAACTGAGCGTGCGTGTCCGAGATCTCTAGCCATGCAATGTCATCCGGCATTTTATCGTGCTGCTTTTTAAGGTGTTGTCCAACTGCCGATCTGTTGTGTCCTCAATTCGTTGGTGTAGCTGTCGAGTTAAGTATAGCCGACATAACCTGCATCGCAAAGGTCACACTTTATTATTTACTTAATTATTTAAATTTACCTTTATGACACTTTGTTCCTGTGAATCCAGGAAGACAGATACAACGAAAACCTTTACTGGTGAATCCAGCTTGACAGGTTCCATTGTTCAAACATGGGCTGCTACTACAGGGATTCTGTTAGGAGAAAAAGTCGAGATATCTTCTATTAGACTGAATTTCAAAGCATATGAGAAGATTCTGGTGGTTGAAGCAGGTTGTAAAAAATTTCAAATACACATTGAACGTCTACCGCACACAGCAGCAAATAGCAAATTGGAGGGAGTTCAAAGAACAACTGAGAACAAGGATTTTAACTGGAAAACACTTATTTTACAAATCATTGTTCTACTGCGCGCTTTTTTTATTGACTGCAAGTAATTAGGAGTCTTTTGTATGACATTACCTCGATAGCAAGATAGGTAAAAGCCGGTTTATTTACAAGAGAATTTGCAAACTGGTTTTCATCTGTAGCGTTGTTCAACTCGCATTTGTGTTTTCCTTCCTCCAATGATCCTAAATTGATGGACACACAATTGGGCTCCATATAGCACATCAAGCGACAGCTCCCTTCACTGGGCACCTCCGCACTCCTGATCACGTGGTTCTTCATTGCCTTGTTTGCGACTGGTTCCTTGAATATGATGTCGCGACATTCATCGTCTTAAAAAAGAATTAAACAAATTAAAACTTATGTCTTAAACGTTAATTGCTAACAAAACGGGATGGTCTTTCTGAGTACAATATCTTCTGAGGACAGACTACGTATCTAAATTTCCGTTGAGCATTTTATTGTTGTCTTTTTTAAATTTTTGCCTTTATTTCGCCATATATATTTTGCTTACATATACTGCATGATTTACTTTCTAAATTGTTATTATGCCGATATTCATATACAATATTGTTCTTCGTTTGAATTATCTGAATTGTTGATCACTCGAATCTAATTCAATTGACATATAACATGAAGGGTGGTAATCGAATTTTGACTGTTTTCATCATTTGAGATTCTGGAAGAGGGGAGAATGCAGAAAGTTTCACTAGAGCATATTTATGTTTTGCCTAGGAAATCAATTCGACAGGAAAAGCCCAGTCAACGCTGTGCTTTTATGCAGACAAATTCAGGCTCTGTAAAACCATCTATTCCGAAAATCCAACCAGGAAAATAAAAAACAAACTAGGAGAGTATGCTTACCAGAGCAACCACAACATATCGAGGAAATGATTCCAAGTGAAATACAAATGATGTAAAGGTTGATTGCAAATTTATGCTTTAACTGAATCTCCAGTGAAAAAGCCATCATTTTCTGGATGATAAATTGAGAGTCTCAGGGAGTTTCAGCAAGTTTCTGCCTTTAATTTGACAGCAGATGTTCTTGTGAGTAATGTCGTAAGTCTAATGGTTGGTTTTCCAATATTGACAGCTTTGTATAAAGTGGTTGGTTGCTAAGATGCTGTAGCGGGTGGCAATGAAAATCGGCTAATTATCAACTTAAACAGTTAGCTATAAAAAATTGTCAAAAAAACTTTTCCTAAAAACATTTAAGAAATTTTTAAAAACGGTTAAAAAATACACGACGTTTCGACGTTCTCGGACGTCATTATCGATGACGGCAACACGATCAGAATAGTTCTTCCCTTCAAAGATCAGATAGCCGGTAATGCAGTCCGTAGGCAATTACGTGATTTCAGCAATGAGATTGCCGTCACTTTACAGCCAAGTTTTATGAGGAAAAAACTGGAGCAAGATCTTAAGCCGAAAGAAATTAAGCCGAGTATTGTAAGTCAGCTTTGCGTTGTTTATAAATTTGCATGTGATCCGTGCGAGGCAGATTATGTTGGTTATATAGCGCGACACCTTCATCAACCCATTGCTGAACACAAGTATTCGGCTATCGGTAAACAGCTTTTAGAAGTGCACGGTGACAAAAACCTTCTTAATGAGAGCTAATTTCGTGTTCTCAAGAAGTGCCACGGGAAATTTGGCAGCCTCGTTTACGAAATGCTATCCATCAAAGAACTGAGGCCTAGCCTTAAGACTCAGACTCACTCCATCAGTGCTAAACTCTTTGTTTAGCTTGTAGCATATTTTTATGTTACCCTTCTTTTTAATGAACCATTGTTTTCGTTGTAGTTGTAGAATATTCATACCGTTTTTTTGTTTTTTTTTTTCACTTGATAACGGACGTCCGAGAGCGTCGAAACGTCGTGTATTTTTTAACCGTTTTTAAAAATCTTTTGAATGATTTTAAGAAAATTTTTTTTCGCAACTGTTTATAGCTAAATGTTTTAAAAAGTCGCTTCGTTTTATCAACTTTAAGAACAGAAAGTTAAAGAGTGGAAATTGACAAATGACTAGGTACTAATTTCTCTTTAAAAATATAACCAAATTATTTTGGCTGGCTTATTATTGCATACTGGGCCCTAGCCAGAAAAAAAGAAATATATGAGTGAGGCCATGTCCATGGTTTACTCTTCCCAGGTATTAAGGGTGCTTATGATGACTATAAACAACAAAAACGGCACTGGCACAACAGCCGAAAAAATAAATTATGCTCTCACTATTGAAACCATGGACAATTAACAAGTGTAAAACAGCGACTGCATCATCACGCTCCTCAATTCATCGAGAACCTTGAAAGAAGAGTCTTTGTTTTCGAGGCGCCCTTCCTGTAGGCCAACATTCTAGACAAACGAGCAAGCAGTACTTCATGTTTATTTCTATCCTTCAGATTATCTTTCTTGTCTTTGAACCCCTTTGAAACAAATCCCACATTAGCCATTAACTCTCACAAGCTCTGCATGTAGATATCACGGTTACAGGCATCAGACACCACTATGTGAAATAGACTTCAGTTGATGTAAATCCTCCTCAACTTTACCTCTGTAAGCGAGGAAATGCTCGTTTGTTGCTTTTAGTCATAATTGACATAATGTTCTCGCGTGAATTTTCCCTTCCGCTGCAAGTCTCCACTAAGACATATCCGTCCAATAATTCTGTCTAATATCAGTCAAGAAAAAGGTCGAATGGTTTTTGCTATCTCTTATTTCACCCGATCCTGTCAAACCCGTATGAGAAAATGATGTCAAAAAACGCTTATTTTTTATCTAATTTTGTTATTTTCCTATTACCATTAAAATGAAAGGATTTGCTTCAAAAACATTAACATTCCTTACTGGGTGGGAGCATAGCATAGGCCAGGTGATGAGCCCGAACGGGTTGTCATCAAATCAGCTAAATTACGACCTGCTGGGTTGGGTTAGTACTTGGACGGGTGACGGAGTTAGTAATGAAATGGAAAATTAAAATTAAAATATACGCGCCCGCCTTTAGAGTAGGGGCAAGAGTTGGGATGAAGTAAGAATAATATATAAACTCAAGCTGCCGTTTTGTCACTGTTTGATAGCCATTTTGACAATTTATTTATGGTTTTTCTTCTCGCTCATGACGGAACGGTTACCTGAATAAAATGCCGTGCAATTTGATGCTCTTCATCCCTAAAACAACGAAACAAAAACACTTGTGCAATCCTGAAAGTAAAAAATTAAGGCAATTTCCACTTAATATTACCAGCAGGAATTTGTATTAGCAAAGGGTTAATGGCGCAAACAGCCCAAATATCACGAATGATTTTATGATTTTGGCTTCACGCTAAACCGGGATTTAGTGTTGGAGCAAGATATCTCATTCTTTGTCGTCACTGAAGCAACGTTAAGACTGTTAACGCGATGCATCACGCTAGACACGAATTGAATAAAAACGTTTACTGCGCCTTTCAATAACGTGCGGACTCTAAAATTCAAAAGTCAACCGCAAGCGCGTTTTTCGCTACCATTAATCAAATATCCGGCGGCTCCTCCCAGCTTTCGATTATTGCCGAGCGCGCCGTAATCAAATTAAATCGTTGAGCACAGTTCAGACAACATAGTCGGAAGCTGGGAGGAGCCGCCGAACATTTGATTGACGGTAGCGAAAAACGTATTTGTCGGTTGAGCTTTGAATTTAAGAGTCCGCGTGTTATTGAAAGGCGAAGTAAAGAGCGCTTATGAAACTTAGTAATTGGTGAACGTTTTGGCTCTTTGGGTGTGATATTTGACGAGAGATTGGCTTTCAAAAATGGCAAAAGTTCTTGTTGGCAAAAGCGTTAATAAGTTCATACATTCTTTGTAAAATTTTAATTTTTTAACTCCACGTCGCACAAAAAGATTTCGATTCATCGGGGCTCAAATTCTTTGTGACGGTTAATCGTGCTGTGCTCTTTCATTATTCCGAACGTATGTTTTTGTATCTCCATGAGAAACAGCCATCGCTTATGCTACAGCTACTGAGCAAATTTTGTAAACAAAGATTCTCCTATTCCCTTCTCTGCGAAAAGTCCTAGGTCGATGAAGAAAAATGAAAACAGCGACATCAGCAAAGATTCGCCTATACAAATATAATTTGCTGAAATTAACCACATACACGTTAATTTGGTTCCTTTTGCCACTGAGTATAAGTGATATTTTTAATTACGAATGCAATTAACATTTTAAATTGAAGGTGAATTTTAGAATTCTCTCGAAATTGCACGAACCTTTATCCGGAAACAACTTAAAGGAATTTTCAAATACCACGAGGAGTGTAAATCGTTAATTGCGTCAGCGTTCACTCAATTACTCGTTTATTATATAAAAGAGAATTTTTACTATACAAAAGAGAAAATTACGAACGCGCGAGTATTAATTTTTCCTACAGTGCGATAATGATAAATTGTCCATCTCCCCTACGTTCACAGTGAAGTTATCATTTTTTTTTTTTTTTTTTTTTTTTTTTTTTTGCATGGCTTTTAGGATCGGGGAAGAAAATTTTTCAGATGAAATATCATTGAGCTATAAATCAAGCGAACCAACAAAAATACGCTCCTAAACAGCCTTGATAGTGAACTTCTTCGATCAAAGTTAGACTCTTGCGAGAATAAAAAGCAGGAAATAATAATAAGCATACATTTTATATATTGGAAAATGAGTCAGAAAATAACAAGACTGAGCTCACCTCTAGCACAGGTTGCCTCTTGCACGAGAACAGACGAAACCAACAGAACGGCGAAGATCAAAAAATAAAGCATAGTGACAGGTAGCGGAGGCTAAATATGCTATAGTAAATCCCAATGCGACGCTCACGGCTTTTCTTTTTCCTCACAAAAAAACTGAAAGCTTTGAAGTCAATATTTGCCTTGTTTGGAACCCATGATATTATATTTCCGTTTTGTATTTGTAGCCAATCAGATAAGCTCTTATAAATTGGCTGGGTTAATTCTCCGTTAAACTGCAACGCCAGCATTCTTCTCTGTTACTGACAGTAAACAGAAAGTTGTCTTTCGCAAAATGGGTAACGAATGTTTTCTCTTTTTTTTTTTTTTGAAAAAGCTAAAATTTCTGCTAACGCCTTTTTTTTCTTCGAGAAACATATTAAACACAGTCATAACTTATTATGAAAATAAACTGGAAAGAATAACGGTTCAAATACCACGCTTAAGGCAACAAACCGGTAAAGAGAAAAGAGAAGAATTCAAAATCCCTGCTGGCGTCTTTTTTCGAGAAATTTTCCATTCAGTCATAATTTTTTTGATGAAATTAAACTAGAGAGAACAAATTCCTCCAAGCAGTGCCATGGTTAAGGTAAGGAGAGTTTGTGTTTTGATATTTGGGTTTGAATCTTCAGTTCATATTTTGATGAGTCATTTTTCTCGTTTTCCTGTTTATATGATTTTTAGTTAAGATCTTTAGCAAACGTTCCACTTAAATATAACGTACGTAGCAAATGCATTAGTGGTTAACCACGGTGAATTAAATTATTCAATAATTTATTGGGATATTGATGTCTTGACTATAGTCCTACAGCTTATTATGGCAACATATCTAAATATGGAAAATTAGTGTTCGTGTTAATTATGGTATTCGAAATTAACACAACTTAAAGCGAATTAAATAAAAGCGAAATTTTAAGATTCCCGTTAATTCTCTCAAGCGTTAATTTCCTGTAGTGTTTTTTTTAATCAGGAGATGGTGCTCCAAATAGGCCTTATTCACGATAACCGCCATGTTTGTTTTTACATTATAATGCAAAACAGGCACGTGATTTCTTAAGGGTCAAACAAGCTAAAGTCGACAAATTTCAGCTGGTTTCTTATCATGTCTGATAATCTTTTTCATGTCCATGCTTTGGTTTCAGTATTGGGGTGAAAATATTCCAAGTTTTACAGGATTTCGGCGCTTTCAAAAACGAAAACGGCTCGCGTAGTTAATAAGTCAAGTAATCAATAAACTTTTTCAAACTTAAATTAATAATAAAATTATTATTCCATAACTTCGCTCCCAAATGTGATTTTGGTGCAGATACTTGATCATTTAGGCGAGCCGATTTTCAGAAAAATGGAAACCATTTAAATGTTTGCCCCTTGACGGACAACGTGGCTAATTTGCATTGTAATAAGAAAACCATCATGGTGGCTATCGTGAATATGGGCTATTAATCATGTGTACAATTATGAGACTTCATTTGATATGGAACACTTGGTTGTAACATTCAACGTAATGTTGACGCCAACGCAGCACAACACTTCCACTAATAACCTTGCTGGTTCTTTTCATTTTATATTAAATAACAATTTCCCTAATTAACCAAAGGAAAAGAAAAAGAGAAGGATTCTGGGAGTTGTACAGTAGTCAAATGACGCCATCATGCAAATCGCCTATTGTTAGAATATGAACCATCAGTACTCACAACATTGAACTCTTCTTTGTAACAGTTGGTCTGTAAGGAGGCCGGGACGATTTTAATGAGGGTAAAAACTAGTTTATGCTCTAAACTACATTTACAGTATATGTTTTTAAAGCTCATTCCATGCGACTTCAAAACGTTTATTATATATCTTACTAAATGTTTTGGTGTGTGGTATCGCTACACTTTTATGACTTGTGGCGTATTTTGACTCGCCCTACGGGTTAGTCAAAATGCAAACAACGAGTAAAAATATAAAGCGATACTGCAAACCAAAACATCTGATAAGGGATTTATTATCCAACTGCTGTAGTAAATAAGTTTATCAATGAAAGAGGAAGAGCGTGACAGTTTTTTTGTGCGCGCGCCAACCTCACCGGCAAACAGGTTTTCTACCGTACAAATAACTGTACAATATCGCTGTATATTTGTGGTATTATTTGGACGGTATTCGCTGCAGTTGGACAATAAATTCGCTATCATTGCACCAAGATGAATCCCATGGCTTTGATGTGTGTCTGTCCATTATCTGGCTGGTATTTTGAAGCTTCGTTTCCACATGTGTTGAAATCTTGAGGACGCCCTCCTGTGCCAAACCCGATTCTGGAGCCACAGGTAAGGCAGCCATTGTCGTCGTCACTAATGATACCAATTCTTGCTTTGGAAAAAGTTACGCCGTCACACACAGCATTGAACCCTTCCTTGTTACAGTTGTTTTGCAAAGAGGCCTGTGAACCAATCAGCGTCTTCCACGTGTTACGACTCAGCGAGGTGGCGTGGTATTTCCCTTCAGCGATCAGTGAGTACAGAGAGTTGGCCTGCTTGTTGATAATGGTAAATTTCATTTGTGGACCAATCTTCATACCAAGACAGATCTTGGTGAAGGATGTGTTCCAGTAGGTCGGCAACTTGGTCTCTTTTGAGTCAAACCCTGTCTCCCCTCCAGGAAGGTTGTATTCAATTTTATTACTCCAGTACGCTGTCATAATGAAAGGTGTTCTAAACAAAAGAAAACGACAATACATGTATATTCATATAACATTATGGACCTTACTAAGTTCTTGTTTGAAATAGATATTTATTTATATATTTTTTTGTATATTTATTGACACGGAACAAAACAGTTGTTTTGAAAGCAACTGGTCAGTATAGGCTTTTACCATTTGATCACCACGATCGCTGCAAGAGATTGGGGAGCAGGGAAGGTGTAGTGGTACGAAGCAAACGTTTCTGGCCAACATAAGAAATATTTTATCGGGCACTGAGGTTCATTTTACGAGCTTAACTTCCTTAAAAGCGTTCTTTCTTAAATTCGAGTTCTTGATGGGGGAGCTGTAATCTAATCAATTATCAGTTAAACTTTGGCGATCTGTCAGCCCATCTCTCAGAAGTATTTGACCTTTGCAGCTCTCAGTTTTCTAAGAATTAAGACCTGAAAAATACCACACCTTCTTGCCGTCAATCTTCATGATCGGTGTCCATCCTCCATCTCCACATCCAAAATCTCCCATGTGACAGAGAACAGAAATCGGTTTTGAGTCAACATGGAGCGTAACCAACTGACTCACCCTCCACCTGTTAAATATAAAAATATATTTAAACAATCTGCTCTTAAATCAGGAACTTTCTGTGATCAGTTTTAAGTAATTTGCGCAAAAAATACAATAATTGCTCAAATACTACTGGCTTCAAAAAAACCACAGTTCTGCCTATTTGTATCAGCTTAGCACCTTTTTTTAAAGCCAGAAAATATATGCTAGTTATTAAATAATTAGCTATTTAGTTTATCTGTTAGAGTCTCATCTCTCATTGTCCAAGTTTTTTTCGTTTTGTCTCGAGTGGACTCCGATTGCTTGCGTTTTCAGAGTCCGGTTGTGAGCCTCCTCCCATGGTGTAGGTACGGTCTCCGTGCGTGCTTTGAACACTTTTCCCAAAAAGTTTAATAACTCACTTGTGTATTTCATAGAGTTCCTTGCATGTTTTTGCGGCACCTGCAGTAGAAGAATTGGAAAACAAAAGGAGTTTAATTTACAAACAGGTTTGTTTGCCGGTTTTACTTCGTCCCTCCCCAACTAACTACCCCTGGGTCTTCGAGGATACATGTATCATCAACATTACATCATTGTAACGTCTGAAGAAAATTAATGAGATGAGTAGGAGTTTAAATTTGTGCGATCGATGTTTACATTACGAACATAACTGGATGGGAAAAAAAAATATGTCTCGGAATACTGAAAACCCATAACATTTTCTCCCGTGTGTTAACTGCTTAATTATTTAGTTACTAGTTAAGTCATTAATTTATTATTTAATTAATTATTTTAATTTACCTTTACGACAGTTTGTTCCTGTGAATCCAGGGCGACAGATACAACGATATCCTTTGCTAGTGAATCCAGCCTGACAGGTTCCATTGTTAAAACATGGGCTGCTGCTACAGGGATTCTGTTAGGAGAAAAAGTCGAGATATCTTCTACTAGACTGATTTTCAAAGTGCATAAGAGGGTTCTTGTCTCTGAAGAAGGTTGTAAAAAGTTTCAAATATGCATTGAACGTCTACCGCACACAGCAAATAACAAATTGGAAGGAGTTCAAAGAACTAAGATAACCTTAGAATACTGGCATTTTAACTGTAAAACTCTTATTTTACAAATTTCCATCGTGGGCTTTCTTTTTTCACGGTAATTAATCGGGAGTATTTTGTATGACATTACCTCGATAGCAAGATAGGTAAAAGCCTGTTTGTTTACAAGAGAATTTGCAAACCGGTTATCATCTGTAGCGTTGTTCAACTCGCATTTGTGTTTTCCTTCCTCCAATGGTCCTAAATTGATGGACACACAGTTGGGCTCCATATAGCACATCAAGCGACAGCTCCCCTCATTGGGCACTGCCACACTTTTGATCATGTGGTTCTTCATTGCCTTTTTTGCAACTGGTTCCTTGAATGTGATGTTGCGACGTTCATCGTCTAAAAAAGAATGAAAGAAATTAAAAATTAAGTTTAAAAAATTAGTTGCAAACAAAACAGGATGGTCTTTCTGAGTACAATATTGTTCTTCGTTTGAATTATTTGAAATATTGAAACGATTTATTTGAAACGCTGGAAAAGGTGACAATGCAGAAAGTTTCACTAGAGCATATTTCATGTTTTGCCTACGAAAGCAATTTAGCAGGAAAAGCCCAGTCGACCCTGTGCTTGAATAGACCAGAGAAATTCAGGCTTTGTAAGACCATCTACTCGAAGACTCACTATAATAAGACAATAAAAGACAAGCTAGGAGAGCATGCTTACCAGAGGAACCACAACATAACGAGAAAATGATTCCAAGTGAGATATAAAGGATGTAAGTGTAGATTGCAAATTTGTGCTTAAACTGAATCGCCTGAAAAGAACTCATCATCTTCTGGAAGATAACTCAAGAGTCTCAGTCCGTTTCAGCAATTTTGCGCTTTTAATTTGACCGCAGTTGTCCTTAGTTTAAAGATTAGTAAGTGTCATAATTCTAAAGGCTGGTTCGCCAATTTTGCCAGTATTGAATAAAGCGATTGGTTGCCAAGATGCTGCAGCGGGTGTTAACGAAAATTGCTAACTATCAACAGCAATTTGGAACGTTGATATTGACAAACTGGTAAGCACTTCATTGCCTTGTTTGCAACTGGTTCCTTGTGATAGAGTACTGCATATCAGAATTTTTGTTTATTATTTTATTCGCCAATTTTTACTTTCGTTTCTCCCCCAAAATTGTTTGGATTTCAAAGCCTTTACAAGCTGCACGGTGTTCTTCCCGTGTTGTGTTTATGCCAGCATTAAAACTGTAGTTTTCGTCGTTGAATTATTGACTATCTATTAGTCCCACATAACTCAATGGACACATAACATCGAATAGGTTAATATTCAAAGTAAACCTTGGAATGTGGAATGGAATGGAATGTGGCTATATATATTTTTTTTCAGAATAACGGCATACTCCATAGTTCCTGACGTGCACAACACTCGGCGCTCTTGTCGATCACTATCATGTGAGATATGGGAGCATGCAGAGGGCAATGCAGAATCAAACATTTATTAGAGCACATTTAATGCATAGCATACGAAATCATTTCTTCAGGGATATGAAAGGCCCGCAGTCTTCTACTTTAGTTGCATGGACCAGTGAAGATGACCGAAATTCGGCTCGTGTAAAACCGTGAAGGACTCAATCAAGACAATAAGTAACAGACATGGTAAGGACTTACCAGAGCAAGCACAACATAACGAGAAAATGATCGCAAATGGGATGTAAAGGATGTAGACCGTGACTGCAGATTTAGGCTTGAAGGGAATTTTCGCCGAAGAAGACATCATCTTCTGCAGCTTGAGAGTCTCAGCTAATTTCTGCTTTATTCCGCAGATGTTCTTGTTTCAGAGAATGTTAATGAAAGCTTTTAATGGTTCAATACCTTGTATTGACTGAATTGAGCAAAGCAATTGGTATATAAATAACTGCGCTGTAGTCTTTGACGAGCGACAGGTGAAAATCAACTAATTGATAGCTCTAGAAAAAACGGCAATTTGGAAAGTTGACCTTAACGGACGTTTCGTTGTTAACTTTTTTTCTCTGTAGGGTGAAATACCAAAAATACAGACCAAATTATTTTAATATGGCTGGTGACATAGAATTAATCCTTAATTTAAAATTTTACATGTGAAATTACAAAATATAATTTCCATGGCAACGTTTGATGCGAAATTTCTCGATACAATAAACATTCAAAAACCCACGATCGTAAGCGTAATTTATCACCCATGATATTAAAAAAGGTTATTAAGTAGTATGCTCGTAAAAATTAAGAAATAATTTTACTAGCTCTTTGTCAAAATTCCCTCGCCCTTAGGTGAGAGAAATTATAAGAATTTTGATAAACGCGCGTCACTCACGGTCATTTCACTCGTCACCAGCCGTAAAATTATGACACTCAGGAATCCTCAATTTTCCGTAACCATGGTAACCGGTACATTCAGATGGCTGTCTTAATACTCTGAAGTATTGTGACAATCAACAACATCTAGAAAGAAATTTCTCCTCGATCTTCGTTTTCTTTAATTGCTTGCATGAAATGTTTCGACAAAAGTTGGCTTCTATGTATTTTGGGTACTCGGGTTGTCCTTCGTTGTTTTAACGAGGTTAACATTATTCAGTGTAAGGGGAGGAAAAAACATGGCCGCACGTATTCTTTATTTGTTCTTCGTATCTCGCCGAAACACTAAGCGGTAAATTGACTCTTAACCACTAATAACCACTTTTAGCATCGTCTGGTACACCCTAAATGGCTTTTACGCTGTTTGTAGGACACGGTTTCTTCTAAACAGCTACATCTGTTTCAACCGAATTCCACAGGGGTTTTAATCTGAGCGGTAGAATAATAAGTGGGATAACTTAAAAAGAATTCTGAAAAACATATCAATTTCGCTGCAATTCCAACGACGGATAGCCATTTCATAAACCTGAGGCCCCGTCCACACTTATCCGGATATTTTTGAATCCGCAACTTTTTCTTTCCGGACACGGTTTCCGTCCACACACATCCGGCGAATTCGGCAGCGAATCCGGATATTTTTGTATTACCTCTCCAGAGATGAAAAAAAAAAAAAATCCGCAAAGAATCCGATATTGTGTGGAGGGTGAGTCCGGATATTTTGGAGCCCGATGACGTAGCAAAATCGTGTCCAGTCTCTTATCGAACAATTCTTGGGTTTCACGTGACGTCACAAGCTTTGCTCAAATCAGTGTCCGCCATGTTTGTGTCCCTCGGGTGTCAAATTTATGCTAATAATAGTCCATTTCTACGGTGACGCTTCTCTATTATTGCTCTATTATTTCGCCAACTACATGAATATCCAGAAAGAAAAAAACGATAAAAGTACCGGGCATTCATCTAAAGGTATCCCAGTGCTCTCTGAGTATGCCAAAAGCTTGGAGAGTCGAGTAAAGGAAAGATATTCGCAAAAGGTCTCGGTCATCGGTGATGACCCCGCAAGCATAATTATAACAGCCGAGCAGTTCAGCCTAGAATGTTTGCCTCCTGTGAAATTCTCGGACTTGCTGAGTTGCCTCGTTCTTGAGACCGGCTTCTACACCAACAAGCAGTTCCAGAGTCTGGAGGCGTTTAATCAAATGGTGTCGGGATTCGTACAGTTTGTACCCTCAGTTGTAGGCAAAGTAATCGCCGGCAAGTATGTTGTGAGAGCACGTGTTCGGCATTCACAGCGTATAAATGATCCTTTAGTGAACATTTGGGTCATTTCCGAAAACGATGGGACTATTTTGTCTGGGACTATGGGATGGGACTATTTTTCTCAGCCCCTTTGGGATTCAAAGCTAGACTGGGTGAGTCATGCTCACATATCATGTTTTATTTTATTTAGAGGCAACTACACGAATTCATGGCAAGCTCGCTTGCACACAGATAAAATACTCATGGATTTTGCCGACATATGTCAACGAAGTGCCGGATGCGAGGGCTAAGAACATCGATTTTTCATCGGCTAACAAGCTCAAAGAAAAGCTCAACCAGAAAATTGAGGATCTAAAACAGCCGCAAGCCTCGAACCATGCAGCAGCTTCCAGTTCTGGGACTGCATCAGCCGGCGCCTCAGCGCATGCAGCGCATGCATCGGTGCCTTCGAAAGAAGAAATGGTTCAGCTTTATGCCAAACTCAACCAGTGAAAAATTAAAGCAGTAGCTTTAACTTTAATTGATCCTTTTGCTGACCAGTTTATCGACCAAAGCCGCTCTGTTCCGGTAGTTTTAGAGCGAAGCGTTTGCTACAAACTCGTTCACTCTCTAACACTCTGTTGTTTGTAGCGTCGTCGTGACTCACCGGAGAAATCCACTCATTTCTCCTCCTAGTAGTGAGTTCCTCCTGTTGTTCCCCTTGATTTGTAATAATCTTAGGTATAAGAAAAAACCCTAAGCCTTTATGATGTCCACTTTTGCTCGAACAGCCAAAAAAACGCATAAAACCATCTCTTCCTTCTCACATGAACTCTCCTTTAGATACGGTTTGTTTACGCTTGAGGGACACCAAGATGGCGGATAGTAACCGTTGCTAAGCTATTGGTCACGTGGGTGAAACCCAAGAATAAGCCAATATGGCGGCACAACGTGTAGGCCTAGCTTCGGAATCGACAGATGAGCACGACGAAACCGAAGAATTCTTGGAAACAGATTTTACAGATTGGGCCAGTTGCTGCTGAACTTGTACGCTCTCCTTCACCGCGATTTCATCCGCTATAGTCACCTCCAAGGCTTGTTGAAATGTGCGATCTTTACTTAGGAGCTTTTAAGGGTCGCTGGATTTCCAATGCTGCAGACGAAAAAAAAAAATTGCAAGTCAACGCCAGATGTCTCGAACGGGCGATGTAAACAGAGACGGTTTCGTTTTCTTCTTGACAGCAATGTTGGAATCTATAGGTGTTCGGGACAATTCACAGAATATTTTCAACACGTAGTCGTAAAAACGCAAAGCTTTAATCGCGATGCTCGAGGTACAGACATCTCCACGGCTTGTCAACTTGATCTACGCCTACGGTAAAAAATTGAACAAGAAAAAACCTAAATTAAGAATACTGTGAAACTGTGAAACTTATACTTACATGTTCTGTGCGGTTTCGACAAGAAAAGTACAAAACTGTAGCAAAAAACAGCACTGTGAAAGCAATCCGCCCTACACGAAACTCTTTCAAAGACAAACCATGTGCGACTGAGTCACGTGATTCGACACAGTCCGACCAGCTGTGCACACTTCGACCCTAAACGAGTGTCAGCTTATAACAGACCTAGATCAATTTCAGTTTATCAGGTTCGGCCGCTAGTCGGCCTCAACATCAGGATTCTGCGACTACAAATCGTTTAGGTTTAAAATGCTGCTGTAGTAACTCACATAGCCGCTCGAATTTTTCGTCTTTCGGATTCACCGGACTGCACAAGTCAAGAAGAACCCTGCAAGTCTTCTTGTCGATCACAGAAATTGTTACGGCCACCTCATTCTTTTCTGCTGCACCGATAACTGCTTCCGATGCACTGGTTGGATAACTTCTAATGTTGTTTGCAACAAAGAACTGATCAAGTCGCTGCGAATAAACTGTAACTTTCTCGGTCGTAGGATCAAATTTTTCAATGGCACCTAATTAGCGGCGAAGCCACGCCGGCGACTACCCTGGGTGCTAGAGGTTTTTCTTGCGAGGTTTCCGGTGTCGTTCATGTCTCATGATCAGCAAAGTATTTCCATCTGCCGCGTGCGAGAAGAAACCTGTGGAACCCAGGGTAGGCGGAGATAACCACAAGCGTGAAAACACGAAACAGCGATGTTAACAATGTTAGAAGGAATCATGCGTTATACAAGTAATCCAGGAAGTAAACAAAGTAACATCTATCCCATCCTCGTCACCAAATATTATAACCAGGGAAACGGAACCGTTCGAATAAACGAATGAGAATAAGCAACACACGCAAAACAACACTCCTTTAATCCACGTGTCGAGCCAAACACATGCGCATTACAAACTCAAGAAGTCCTATGACGTAACAAGAATCTATGATATAACAATACCCTTAGGAGACCATGGCCAATCGCACATTTAATGTTATAATTGTCCTCCAAACCTCTGATAATCTCTTCTATAGATTTTGTCGCTACGGCATCAGACTTCATGTGAAATACGACTCTTTAAAATGCTTCAATAAGACTGCTTTGTCATCTTTGCCTCTGCAAGCCTGGAAGATGTTACACGTCAGTCTTTATTTACCTTGGGTCACGCCAGGAATACGACATCTGATAAGTCTGAGATACAAAATTGTCCTAAAAGCCAAACAACCAACCAACCATGGTCTCTGGTCTAATTATCACAGGCTAAGGAACAAGGTCATCCATGAAATCCGGTTTGCTAAGAGAGTATACTACATAGATTTTTTTTTGGTGAGATAAAAGATTGCAAGTCATACTGGATGATAGTTAAGGCCGCTGCTTATAGTCAAGCATCACAACCAACCAATACTGTGAATCAGGAGACCAGATGTGAAATTAGAAACTTCTGATCATGGGATAGCGCAAGGTCTTCATTTACATTTCTCCACTGTAGGGGAAAAGTTGTCAAGTGACCTCCTGCTTGCAGCCAAGAGCACCGTTGTACCCACGTCACTCGTGTAATGCCTCACGTGGGTATTACTGATAGTCTGAAACAGCTGAAGTCTGCTAAGGCCTGTGGTCGTTTCGCACCAAAACTACTTAAACACGGAAGCAAAACGCTGATTCCATCATTGCAAGAGAAGATCATTGTTATCTCTTTATTTTAAAAGTGCTGTCAGCAATTCTGTTCCTGCTTCGTAGAAGTCTACCAGAAATTTTACTTATTTTTTCGGGGGTAGGAACGTAACATATTGGAAGCAGAGGTGGTATCAGATCTGTCAAGTTTAAGCTGGTTGGCGAGCTGTTGGGTAGGTTTAGGGGTACGGGTACGGGAAAGGATTATGAGTAAAAGTTTACTTTTTTTCAGATATATTTTTTTTATTTTTTTATTTTATTCCTCTAATTCCTCCAATTCCTCCAATGGTAAGATATTCTTACCATTCTTTATTGGTATGACTATTTTTGAGTCCGCAGTTTTGTAGGTTTGTTTCATCATAAGTTCGAAGATGACGGATTGAACATGCATCAGTACGAAAACACATATGGAGGTGCTATATATGCTTATATAATAATTTACGTTTTATCGTCAGAGTGTTAGTGCTCTGAAAGTTACAACGTGTTCGAAAGCCTTAAAATGCCCACCACGGTCTGAAGGAACTCTAAAAAAAAAAACAGGTTTGGGGAGGGATAATTAAAACTTAAAATAGTAAGGTTTAAAAACTGCTGAAAGTTTTTGATGGCATTGGGTTTGAACTATATGCGATGACAACTCTAACAACGGCAAAGGATTATTATTTTGTTGTAGGGTCAGAGTGAATTAGGACCCTTTGAGTGCATATTTAATTTATTATTTTGCTTATCAATGTACCAAGTTTCCATACCAGTTTCTTCTCACTGCACCAGGATGTAACCCATGGCTTTGATATGCTTTCTCCATTGTCAGGGCATGCAATAGCAGTGTTTCCCCTGTTATTGGTGTCATCAGGATACCCTCCTGTGCTAAACCCGAAACAATTTGTCGAAATCATTTTAGTTTCTAGTTTGCACTTTTCTGTTTTTCTATCTTCTACAGGTCAGTCTAAAGTTTCTATGTCAGATTCTTCTCACTGCACCAAGATGTACCCCATGGCTTTGATGTTTTTGTCTCCATTGTCAGGACTTAAAAAGGCAGTGTTTCCACAGGTGTTGGAGTCATCAGGACGCCCTCCTGTACCAAACCCGATTCTTGAGTTGCAACTGGCACAATCATTTTGCTGGTTGCCAAGAATACCAATTCGTGCTTTGGAATAAGAGGCTCTGGAACCAACAGCATTGAACCCTTCTTTGTTACAGTGGAGCTGCAAGGAGGCCTGTGAGCCAATCAGGGTCTTCCACGTTTTACGACCCAGTGAGGTTTTGTGGTATTGCCCTTCAGCTATCAGTGAGTACAGAGAGTTGGCCTGCTTGTTGATGACGATGAAGTTAATCTGATTGCCGACCTTTATACCAAGACAGATCTTGGAGAAGGATGTGTTCCAGTAGGTCGGTAACTTGGTCTCTTGTGAGTCGAACCCAGTCTCCCCTCCAGGAAGGTTGTATTCAGTTTTGTCACTCCAGTGCTTTGAGTCATAATGAAATGTGCTCTGAGGAGAAATAGAAGAAAATAAACTTCCCAAAACCTGTTTCTAATTAATGGAATTTACCAGACTAGAGATAACTTAAACAGTTTTCACATGTGATGCATGGCTTAAAAGGGGTTGACGAAACAACTGAATTGTGGATTGAGCTTTGAAAGCCTTGGCTTACAGTTATAATATACCTTGCTGCCGTCATTCTTCATGACCGGTGTCCATCCTCCATCTCCACATCCAAAATCTCCCATGTGACAGAGAACAGAAATTGGTTTTGAATCAACGTGGAGCGTAACCAGCTGACTCACCCTCGAGCTGTCAAGTACAAAAATGTTTTTCAACAGGCTGCCTTTAAATCAGCAATCTTCTGTGATTAGGCTTAAGAAACTTGCGCTTTTGATTTTTACACTGTGAAGGTCACAGGAAATAAAATAGTTACACAAATACTATTGGCTCTAAGATCCAAGAGTGTGCCCTTTTGTTTCAGCTTACACCTTTTTTAAAGCGAGAAAATGTATTCTACTTATTAAGTAATTAATTATGTAGTTTATCTGTTAGAGTCCCAGCCCTCATTGCTCAAGATTTTTTCGTTTTGTCTAGAGTGGACTCCATTTCCAGCCGTTTTCGTAGTCCGGTTGTGAGCCTCCCTCCATGGTGTGGGTGTGGCCTTCCTTACGTGCTTTGAACACTTTTCCCGAAAAGTTTAATGACTCACTTGTGTAGTTCATAGAGTTCCTTGCATGTTTTGGGGGAACTTACAGTAGAGGAATTAGAAAAAAAACAACAACAACAACTCACTGAAAAGTATTTTGATTAACAAACGGGTTTGTTTGCCGGTTTTTCTTCTTCCCTCCTTAATTAACTAACCATGGGTCTTCTAGGATACACGCATAATGACCACTGCATCGTTTTAACTTTTCAAGCAAATCAATAAGATAAGAAGGAGCTGGAGTTTGTGCAATCGTTGTTCACATCAGAAGCATAATTCGATGGGAAAGGACAATATATTTTGGAAAACTGAAAAGTCATAAGATCTTCCCCTGTGTGTTAAATAGATTAATTAATTTACCTATTGTATCATTTAATTAATTATTTTAATTTACCTTTACGACAGTTTGTTCCTGTGAATCCAGGGCGACAGATACAGCGATATCCTTTGCTAGTAAATCCAGCTTGACAGGTTCCATTGTTTAAACATGGGCTGCTACTACAGAAATTCTGTTAGGAGAAAAAGTCGAGATATCTCCTATTAGACTGATTTTCAAAGTGCATGAGAGGGTTCTGGTCTCTGAAGCAGGTTGGAAAAAGTTTTAAATATACAATGAACGTCTACCGCGCACAGCAAATAACAAATTGGAAGGAGTTCAAAGAAGTAAGGTAACCTTAGAATAATGGAATTTTAACTGTCAAACTTTTATTTTACAAATTTACGTTGTGGGCTTTCTTTCAGTTGACTGTAATTAATCGGGAGTCTTTTGTATGACAGTACTGTACCTCGATAGCAAGATAGGTAAAAGCCGGTTTATTTACAAGAGAATTTGCAAACTGTTTTTCATCTGTAGCGTTATTCAGCTCGCATTTGTGTTTTCCTCCCTTCAATGGTCCTAAATTGATGGACACACAATTGGGCTCCATATAGCACATTAAGTGACAGCTCCCTTCACTGGGCACTGCCTCACTTTTGATCACGTGATTCTTCATTGCCTTGTTTGCAACTGGTTCCTTGAATATGATGTTGCGACATTCATCGTCTAAAAAAGAATTAAAGAAATTAAAAATTAAGTTTTAAACGTTAATTGCAAACAAAACAGGATGGTCTTTCTAAGTGCAATATTTTCTGTTTAAAGACTGCGTATCTGAATTTCCGTTGAGCATTTTATTATTTTTATTTTTTTATTAAATTTTTGCCGTTATTTCGCCATATATATTGCTTACATATACTGGATGATTTACTTTCTAATTTTTTATTATGCCGATATTCATATAAAATATTGTTCTTCCTCTGAATTATTTGACACATAACATAAAGGGTGGTAATCCATTTTTGACTGTTGTCATCATTTGAGATTCTGGAAGAGGCGATAATGTAGAAAGTTTCACTAGAGCATATTTATATTTTGCCTACAAAAACAATTCGACAGGAAAAGCCCAGTCAACGCTGCACTTTCACACAGACAAATTCAGGCTCCATAAAACTATCTATTCCGAAAATCCAACTAAGACAATAAAAAAAACAAACTGGGAGAGTATGCTTACCAAAGCAACCACAACACATCAAGGAAATGATTCCAAGTGAAATACAAATGATGTAAAGGTTGATTACAAATTTATACTTAAACTGAATCTCCAGTGAAGAGGCCATCATCTTCTGGATGATAAATTAAGAGTCTGAGGGAGTTTCAGCAAGCTTCTGCCTTTAATTTGACAGCAGATGCTCTTGTGAATAATGTCGTGAGTCTAATGGTTGGTTTTCCAATATTGACATTATTGAATAAAGTGGTTGGTTGCTAAGATGCTGTAGCGGGTGGCAATGAATATTAGCTAATTATCAACTTAAACAGTTAGCTATAAAAAATTGTCAAAAAAACTTTTCTTAAAAACATTTAAGAAATTTTTAAAAACGGTTAAAAAATACACGACGTTTCGACGTTCTCGGACGTCATTATCGATGACGGCAACACGATCAGAATAGTTCTTCCCTTCAAAGATCAGATAGCCGGTAATGCAGTCCGTAGGGAATTACGGGATCTCAGCAATAAGATTGCCGTCACTTTACAGTCAAGTTGTGTGAGGAAAAAATTGGAGCAAGATCTTAAGCCGAAAGAAATTAAGCCGAGTATCGTAAGTCACCATTGCGTTGTTTATAAATTTGAATATGATCCTTGTGAGGCAGATTATGTTGGTTATACAGCCCGACACCTTCATCAACGCATTGCTGAACAAAAGTATTCGGCTATCGGTAAACAGCTTTTAGAAGTGCACGTTGACAAAAACCTTCTTAATGAGGGCCAATTTCGTGTTCTCAAGAAGTGCCACGGGAAATTTGACAGCCTCGTTTACGAAATGCTATTCATCAAAGAACTGAGGCCTAGCCTTAACACTCAGAGTGACTCCATCAGTGGTGAACTCTTTGTCTAGCTTGTAGCATATTTTTATGTTACCTCTTTTTTTAAATGAACTATTGTTTTCCTTGTATTTATAGAATATTCATACTGTTTTTTTCACTTGATAATGACGTCGGAGAACGTCGAAACGTCGTGTATTTTTTAACCGTTTTTAAAAGTCTCTTAAATGTTTTTATCAACTTAAAGAACAGAAATTTAGACAGTGGAAATTGACAAATGACTAGCTCAGCACTAACTTCTCTTTAAAAATATAACCAAATTATTTTGGCTGGCTTATTACTGCATACAGGGCCTTAGCCAGAAAAAAAAAATATGACTGAGGCCATGTCCATGGTTTACTCTTCCCAGGTATTAAGAGTGCTTATGATGACTATAAACAACAAAAACGGCACTAGCACAACAGCCGAAATAATAAATTATGCTATAATTATTCAAACCATGGACAATTAACAGGTGTAAAACAGCGACTGTGTAATCACGCTCCTCAATTGATTGAGAACCTTGAAAAGAAGAGTCTTTCTTTTCGTGGCGCCCTTCCTGTAGGCCAACACTCTAGACAAACGAACAAGCAGTGCTTCATGTTTATTTCTGTCCTCCAGATTATCTTTCTCGCCTTTGAACCCCTTTGAAACAAATGCCACATTAGCCATTATCTCTCACAAGGTCTGCATGTAGATATCGCGGTTACAGGCATCAGAAACCGCTATGTGAAATACGACTTCAATTGATATAAATCCTCGTCTTTACCTCTGTGAGCGAGGAAATGCTCGTTTTTGTTTTTAGTCATAATTGACATAATGTTCTCGCGTGAATTTTCTCTTCCGTTGCAAGTCTCCACTAAGACATATTCTTCCAATAATTCTGTCTAATATCAGTTAAGAAAAAGGTCGAATGGTTTTTGCTATCTCTAATTTTCACCCGATCCCGTCAAACCTGTGTGAGAAAATGGTGCCAAAACCGCCTTTTTTCATCTAATGTTGTTATTTTCCTATTACTATTAAATTGAAAGGGTTTGCTCCAAAAGCATTAACATTCCTTACTGAGTGGGAGCGTGGCATAGGCCAGGTGATGAGCCCGTAAGGGTTGTCATCAGATCAGCTAAATTACAACCTGCTGGGTAGGGTCAGTACTTGGACGGGTGACGGTGTTAGTAATGGAATGGAAAATAAAAATTGAAATGTACCCAGCCCCCTTTAGAGTAGGGGCAAGAGTTGGGATGAAGTAAGAGTAATACATGAACTCAAGCTGCCGTCTTGTCACTGTTTGACAGCCATTTTGACAATTTATTTATGGTTTTTCTTCTCGCTCATGACAGAAGGGTTACGTGAATAAAATTCCGTGATTGCAATAACTTCGCCTCACCAGGGAATGCAGTTATGTTCTTAGTAGTTCTCAAAATGGTTTAATTTTTATGCTTAACTATGTTTATCATTGAAAGCTACATCCGACATGCCTTCAAGACAGGGTTTTAAATTCTTTTTTGATTTCCTTGTCACTGCACCAAGATGTAACCAGTGGCTTTGATGTCTTTGTCTCCATCCATGAGTGCCTAGCGACGTTTCCACAGGTGTCCTGTCGCAAAACCTATTCTGGAATCACAAGAATTGCAGTCGTTTTCATTATTTCCAACGATGCCGATTCTTGCCTTACCAATTGCAACGTTAAACCCTTCTTTGTTGCAGTTGCGCTGTAAGGAGGCCTGCGATCCAATCAGCGTCTTCCACATGTTGCGGCCGAGAAACGTGGCACGCTATTGCCCGTCAGCGATCAGTGAGTACAAAGAGTTGGCCCGCTTGTCGATGACAATGACGTTAATCAGCTGTTGGCCGATCGTCATATCAAGACAGATTTTGGTGAAGGATGTGTTCCAGTAGGTCGGTAACTTGGTCTCTGGTAAGTCAAACCCAGTCTACCTTCCGAGAAGGTTGTATACGCTTTTATCGCTCCAGTACCCTTAGGTACCCTTAGTCACAATGAAAGGTGTTCTGAAAAGAAAAATAGCGTAAAATAATCATGTAACATTATGGACCTTACTGAGTTTTAGTTTAATTGATATAGTTATTTATTTACATATGTATTTCTTTATTTATTGACAGGGAACAAACTCTTGCCTAAAATCAAATGACCAGTAGAGGCTCTTTACCATATGACCACTACCATCGCTGCAAAAGACTTGGGAGCAGGGATGATCACTTGCCTCCCACCAATGTGGCCCGGGTCGATTTTTGGCTCAGTGTGTTATGTGGGTTAAGTTTGTTGTTGGCTCCCGCCTTACTCCAAGGTGTTTACACCGGGCTCGCCGGTTTTCCTCCCTCCCCCAAAACCAACATCTCTAAGTTGTAATTCGACCAGGATAGAGGACCCGTATGAAAACCAGTTAAGGATGATGTGGCTTCCTCTCTGAATATTGTAATTAAATTAATCAGTCAACCAAGCAAGCAAGCAAGCAAGCAAGCAAGCAAGCAAGCAAGCAAGCAAGGAAGCAAGCAAGGAAGCAAGCAAGCAAAGCAAGCAAGGAAACAAGCAAGCAAGCAAGCAAGCAAGCAAGCAAGGAAACAAGCAAGCAAGCAAGCAAGCAAGCAAGCAAGCAAGCAAAGCAAGCAAGCAAGCAAGCAAGGAAACAACCAAGGAAGCAAGTAAGCAAGCAACTAACCAACCAATTAATGAATCAATCAATCAATCAATCAATCAATCAATCAATCAATCAATCAGTTCATTTATCTATTCATTTAGTTACTCAAACATAACTCCAGAAACTCCATTATCATGCTTTGACGCAGACCTCACTGCAAACTTCATTTCAGTTTTATCGTTTAATTTGCCTATTTACATACTAGGCGATCTCAACTGTAACCTCCTGAACTGCGAAGGTCAGGACTCACGAGCACTCATCAATTTCTGCCACTCTTACAACCTGTCGCAGCTGATTAAAACTCCAACTCGAGTTACGGAGTCCTCAAAGTCGCTCTTGGATGTTATCCTTACCTGTGACGAAAAACAAGTACAAAAGGTCTTTGTCGTGCAGAGCTCGATCAGCGATCATGATTTAGTTTACGTCACGCTACGACTAAAGAAAGTTCGTCCCAAGCCTGTGTTTATTACTACAAGGAGCTTTAAACACTATAATCCAAATGTATTTTATAACGACGTATGCCAAGCACTATGGTCTATCATTGATACCTTCTGCGATGTCGAATATAAACTGTACGCATTTAACTCATTGTTTAACGAGATATTAGATCGACATGTTCCTCTTAAGACCTTTAAAGTTCGCGGGAAACCAAATCCAGTTGTGACCGAAAATATTCTTGGACTAATGAAGACCAGAGACTATTGGCGTAAGAAGGCTAAGAAGACTAACGATCCCATGGCTTGGTCAACTTACAAAAACTTCAGGCGTTAGGTGACTGAAACGGGAGATACGAATCGCTGAGCGAGAATTTGTTACCGACCAGATACAGAAAAATCCGAACAACACCAACAGCATTTGGAAGGCCATTCGCCTCTGCCTTCCCAACAAATCAGCTTCCCGGAGAACTTTTAGCAGAGACGAAAAAACTGTTGCCGACGAATTTAACAAATTCTTCGTCTCAGTTGGTCAAAATACCGTAAACAAAGTTAAATCGTTGGCCAATGAATGTAACTTCGAACTCAATGAAAATTGGTTTACTCCAAGACAATACCCATTGTCCGAACAGTTTTCATTTCGTGTCACAGATGGTAAACATATAGAAGATATAATAACATCTATGCTGTCTAACAAAGCCCCTGGGAATGCGTTATCTGCGTTATCAAAGACTGCCTCGCTCCTATTCTTCCTGGAATCACATCCATTGTTAAAACCTCTTTTGTTACTTCAACCTTCCCTTCTGTTTGGAAAGTAGCTGAAGTTACACCTATCCCTAAAGACGGAGATCACGAACAAGCAAACAATGACAGACCCATCTCGTTGTTACCTGTTCTATCAAAAGTCTGCGAAAGGGTTGCCCATAATCAATTCGCATAGTATCTTCTCTCAAAGGAAAGGTTAACAAAGAACTAGAATGGAAATAAAAGATGACACTCAACTGAAACATCCGTAATTCACACCACCGACGCCACACTTAGCGTCATGGATAAAAAAGAGCTAACGGCTATGGTACTATTAGATATGAGCAAAGCCTTCGACAGCATCAGTCACGAAAACCTAATATCAAAGTTGCTGGGCGTCGGTGCCTCTTACCCTTGTCTACAATAGTTCTGCAGCTACCTAAGCGACAGGCAACAAGTTGTACGTATAAATTCTCCTTCATCTGAGCCCCTGACCGTGACCAGCGGTGTACCGCAAGGAAGTATTCTGGGCCCGCTTCTTTTCAGCATCTATGTAAATGACCTCCCCGCTGTTCCGCGAAAATGCAGTTCACAGTGCTACGTAGACGATACAAAACTCCTGGTCTCCTTTAAGATCGAAGATAAAATAAATGCAATAACCGATGTGAACGAGGATTTACTTAACGTGCGTAACTGGTGTTTTAATAACCACCTACTGTTGAACCCGGATAAGACTAAACTCATGGTATTTGGTAGCAGACAAATGCTTCCCAAACTACGAGATTTCACGTTATCATTGCTAGGAAAGGAACTTGTACCTGTCCAGGCGGCAAAGGACCTAGGCGTGACACTGGATCCCCACTTAACTTTCAATGATCACATTGCTAACATTGTTTCCTCCTGCATGTCTCGCCTTGGACAAATTAATCGAGTTAAAGTGCACCTAACCCCCAAATTCTTTTTTTCGCTAAAACGAATCCACTTACTGTTTAAACTAATTCTGCGAAAAAATTTTTGAATTTGGTTGAATCCTCAATTTTCCATGGCCCGCCAAAGTCGTGCTCGAGATGTTTCACGACCGCGTTTTAGGGAGTCTGGGTCGAGCAAGGTTGTGACGTCTACCCAGGAACCGAATAGAACAGCCCTCAGTCATTTCTCTTTGCTTTCTTTGGACGTCGTAGTGTAGAATACTCGCTTTTGTATATTGTAGCTCTAAAGCCAAATTTTCGCTAGAAGATCAAGATGTCTTCCTCCTCAGAGTCAGAGATGAGTTTTTATTCAGATGACTCCAGGGGCGGGGCAGAAGACTCCTGCAATTTTCGTATAGGCACAGGGGCAAAGTGACATAACGGGGCGGAACTTTCTTGCCAATCGACACTCAAATTCTTGTCCTTGCTTGTGACTCAAACTGGCATTATAAATTCTGTTACGATTTGTTAAGAACCTTAAACGAGATATCTTAACTTTTCCCTTGGTAATCCCTTAATAATGGTAAACGCTTCCCTTAACATGTACATAAGCAGGCCGTGAACCCCTTAAGTATAAACAAGAGGATATTTTTATGGGCGATTCAGTAATCGGGGCATGTCGTGGTTTTTTTTTTCTTCAGTTACAATGTAATTTTTTTTTCTGTTTCAACAGTGTTAAATGTCAGTGACACTAAAAAGTTTCAATACACCCCCCCCCCCCGCCCCGCCCCCGCCCGATCCTGTGAGGTCAAGCATGCACCTTTAATTGCTTGGATTCCTTTCAATTGCTTTGTTTACAGACCAAGTTCCCTATCTTTTAATCCCTAACTATCAAATGTATTTGCAACTTATTTTGAAAGGTTACTTAGACATTTTGCCCTATTTTCAGTCAGTCTGCTTTCTCTATATAAGCTTACATCAAGACATTTCAGTTCCAGGGAATGAGAGAACCCTAGCAATTCTGACAATTCTCTCTCATAGAGTTCAATTATTTTTAATTCATCACGCTTTCAATGTGCAATCTTAACAAACTGTTTGCAAACAGTAATGAAATATCATGCCCCAACACCCAGCCATAAAAGGAAGTCTGGGAACAGGTAATAGCAACAATGACACTACCAGGCTGGTAAATGTTATAAGCTATTATGAACTCATGTCTGACAATGATGAGTGACCATGAAACATGGTGCAGTGAAACTGAACAACCAGACTGCGACTGACATTGCTAGTGTTAGTCTTGTGAAAGTGATTGCTAGCTAGTAGTGTCTGTGAACTTGGACCAGACCAGAAAAGAAAAGGTTCCATACTAGAAGTTGACTGAGAGTAACAGGTTTGTACTCAAAAACTGAAGAAGCTGCCTGATCAGACAGTCTTAAAGCCAGCTTCATCGCAACTTGTCAAGAGTTCCTGGATTGTTTATGTGGGAGGACTCCATGTAATGACATATATCTGGAAGCTCTGCTCAAAAGTTTTCAGGCTTCAGATATAACTATTAAAGGGTAAGGGATCTCTGACAAGTTGAATTCAGGTGTATAATGAAAGGGTACGGAAATCTTTCGTTTAGGGATTTCCCTTCTTCTAGTTCTAAAATGTTGTTGATAATCTCTCGTTTACTCTCATGAGCCAGAATGAGGGGATTCTGATATAAGGGTTTAGTAAAGGGATACAGTATTATGGGGTTGGACCTTGAGGTGGAGCTTCCCCATTTAAAACTATGTAGAATACCTCCCCCCCCCCCCCCCCCCCAACCTCTCCTTGTGTAACAAGGATGTTCAAATTGTTTTCTGGAAAAAAGCAAAAAACAAAACAGAGCCAATTTAAGGGATTGTGTGATTAACAATGTAAGTTCCCATTTGTATTTTGAATTAAAATGGGCCTACCGTTATCCACAACAGTATAAAATAACCATACTTTGCAGCTTCGGAGAGAGACTCAAGCTGGTAATGAAAACATAACTTTTATTTTTGCCCCTTCCTTTGTACCTTGTGATATTTTTAGGGAAATTCTCAATACGTCTCTGCCCAAAGAGAATAAAAAATAGAAATGAAAATCACTTTTTTTTATCTTGAAAATGATCTCTGAGACAAAAACGTCCTTTTTATGGCTAGTTATTATCTTACAATGTGCTGTGAAGAAACTGATTATAGGAAAATATAAATGTTCAACAACAAAAAATGAACAGAAAAAAAACAACAAACTTTTTCAGAGGAGCTCCTATATTCTTCAATAGAATCTGTTTTTACACTTTCACACCAAAGAAAACACCACAGAAATGAGAATTATTGTTGTGTCTGAGCTGCATATTTTTTAAATGGAAACATTTCCCATAAAATTTCTACATTATATTCTTGCCAGTACATGTACGACAACACACCAAATATATTTTGGAGAGAGGAGTACTTATAAAATTAATACAAACTGGTGTAGTTTAATTTTCCATTTAATTTTTGTAAACCTCTTACAGAATGCAACATTTGGTTAGGTTGCACTTCACAGTCAAGGAAGAAATCACACCAAGGTGGCTTTGCATCTTTATTATGATTTCCATTATCAGTAAAAAAAATCACACTTGGACAGGTCTCTTGATCATGAGGGTATTTGCTCATTTACCACCTATAAAAAACAAGATATAATGAACGTATCATTTTTACCTGTGCTGTAAATTTTTCAATTGAAATCAGTTTGTTTTCACTTTTAGAGTGGTTTTTAAAAAGGATCACAAACACACCACCCACCCCTCAGTCCCTATTCCTACCCTACAACAGTACAGCCAGGATCCCATATCAACCCTACTATATTCCTACACTACAATACAATCTTTGTACAGACAGACCTAGATTCAAACATCAGATCTCTGACTTTTTGGTCCACTTCATCTCCACTAGGCTATGAAAGCAACCATTGCAAATGTCCTTATATTTGTTGGTCTAATTTATTGTTGCTCTCAGATTCCCCCTTCCCCTTTGATGGAATTAAATTGGTTTAAAAAAATAAACTGGTTTAAACAAATTAAAGCAGAGGTAGAAATTGAGCCATAAAATTACTATAATTTTAGTATGAGGATATTGAAATATAACTATACTATTAATATCCATATGTTCTATTGTAAAGACAGTGTAACTACTCAAATTGACCTTCATTGTCAGAGACAAAAACCTAAAAACATCTAAACACAGGTCAGTGAGGATATTGCCAGTTTTGCTTTTGCCAACAACCATTCTGCCTCAAAAATATAGAAGATAATGACAATAATAACAGAACCAACGTCTGTCAATTCAATAACCACACCAAATTCCCCTCCAAATTCCTTTTGACACCTTACAGTAAAATTTTGCCAACAGCATAAATTCAACTCAATGCTTTAAAGTGCTTCTATCCTTAACTTTTTACCCCTTGAGTCAGAATTTTCAGGTGTATCACATAGAATTCCACAAAAGATTAAAAATGCTGTTTACCTTTTGCAAATATCTGCATCAGTTCCAAAGATATGTAGGTTTGAAAAATAGAAATATGCAAATGAGGTGACTGATGTTGTCATACACTTAACCCAATATTACATCAGGTTGGTAGGCTTATAGTTAGAACTACAGGAAACACACCTATGGCTATAAAAATTATATACAGCCTGTATTTTCTCATGGCAACTTGCTCTTTTCCAGTCCCCTCTAACCTGATTTCACTAATTCAGTGATTTTCAGCTTGAAAAACGTTAAACGAGGCTATGACTTTGACCTTGCCTGTTAATATGCTTCCTAGATCGTGCTGATGATGCACCATTGGCAAGTATCAAAATGGAAAGCCAAAGGTGGCCAGAAAAGCCTATAATCATCAGGGAAGGTTGAAACCCAGTATGTCGCCATGGTAACAAAACTGTTATGCTCATATTATGGAGGACATCCGCAAATTTCATCATAATAGCACTTTAAAGCACTGTCCCTAGGAGCCCATGGTCCCTTGTATCTGGACAATAGTTCAAAACTTGCCTGGGATGGATGATCTAAACAGAAGGTGGGAGACTCCCAGAATATTGAGGAGAGTTGCTAGAATGATTGTATAATTATCTCTTTGCAGGAACCCATTAGACACTAACACTACTAACATGACTGAGTTTGGACAATATATATTTTGTGTTTTGGATACATGTATACTGTTACTGGTCATACAAGAGGTACCTTGCTACTGAGTTAAGTCTTAATGTGTGTATTTTAAAGGAGAAGCTCACTCCAAAAAACATAAATTTTATGTCAACGCTAATGAAAACCTTGCACTAAGGTTAGCCACTCACAGAAGTTTCAGCGTCTAAAGTGCAGGTTTTCCTTATGAAGTTCGCCTCCAAAGAAGCACCCAGGCCAAGTTTTCATGACATCATTCTGTCTGACAGATTTTGTCCTGATGGCTTGCGACAAGCCTTTTGACTACCACTCTGGGTTATGGCTGCTCTTGAGACATTATTTTGAGCTAAATATGCTCTAAACTCCAAAATAATAGCATTGAAGATAGTGAAGAGGATAATCGCTTGAAAAAAAAATAGATTTTGCTGACCTTGTGACAGATGCCAAGTCAGTTGCAGGTTCTTCTCCTTCCCACCAATTTCGAGTTGGACGGAATGAGGTCACATAAACACAGCCTCAGGCTGCCAAGACAGTTGCAAAATGGTGGCCTCCGAAGTCGCTTCTTAATTTCGAGATGAATTTCTTAAGGATAGCAGGCACTTCAGAGGCTGAACCTGCTGAATATTCACTTGCTATAAGTGAAGACAAAAAAAGTAAGCTTTTTGGAGTGACCTTCTCCTTTAAACTGAAAACATGTGAGCTAAATGCAACAAAATGTATATTAAACTTGGGCCAGGTCAGTATGATTTATTACAAGGTTTAAATCAGCCACAAAAAAATTGTTAGCAACTGATGTTACTTTGTGAAGGCTTCTGGAAGGGTTATACTTTTATAAAGCACCTGGCAGCAAGTACTATTTTGGTTTTCTAAAGAAAGACTCTTGTTACTGCTTAAGGAAACTGTGTTTGGTTCAGTAGGTGTCAAAATATTATGGCTTTGATGACATGATAATAGAGATATCAGCCTTGGTAATTTCAGGGATAGTGGAGAACCAATCTCCAAATAATAGAGTTATGGGACTTCACTATCAAAGTGATGCCTGATGGTTATTATAAATTGTGTATATTACTCCTAAAATGTACGATCCAGAATTTTGTTTTGTGGGTAATAGCTCAAATTCATTTTCACCTCTGTGAGGTACAAATATTCTTGAAACAACCAACACTGACAATTTTAAATTACAGTGGAACTCTGTTAATCCGGTTGCTGGGCCATAAAAATCTGACCACATTAACAGTGTGGATAAAGGGGTTCTTTAAATAAGAAAATGACCGACTGACTGAGCCTTTGTTCAAGCCAGAATCAAGTGGCCATAATAACAAGGTGGCTATGTGAATGGGGTGGCCATAAGGTGGCATTCCACTGTAGTGATGAACAGATAAGATGATCCTCTCAAACACCTACCCATAAAGATTTTGGAAAGTATAGTTTGTATATATTAATCAGTTAGACAACACACAACTTGGGCCCAGAGCTAACTAGAGATATTCCATTTTATATCCACACCCCCTTCCCCAGCCACACTCACTAAATAAGTCAATAGTTACCACCTAACAGAAAAGATAAAAGTGCAGAAATAACTCTTTCATAGCCCCGTCTAAAGCTCATGTCAACAGAGGAAGAGGGAGTGTGGAAATAAAATAGACTGGCCCTACTAGGGACCATTTATATGATCTTGGGTACCCAAGACAACCCTTCTCCTGAGTTACCCTGGTCAAGCTAACTTTTCATTTATTTCTTTGAAAATTCAACCAACTGTTTACATTTAGGATCATGAACCTGTCTTGCCTGCGAGACAACAGGGGTGGGTGAGTTGGCTAGCCTTGGCTCATGTCACGCCTTGGCACCCTGACAGGCAGGACAAGTTTTCTTTATATAAACACTTTGGCTTGGCTAACCAGGAATTTAGAATTTAAAGCAGAAATATCAATTTACAAAGAAGAGAAAATTAACTCAGCAAAACCCACTGTGATTGAATGACTGAGGGAAACTCAAACAAAGGGGGATATTGCCCATTTGATTATTCAATAAGGGTTTTGAATAGTCATGCAGGGTCAAATTCAGCAAAATGCATGGGGAAATAAATGGCAAACAATCACTTTAAGATCAAACCAAGCTAGAATTCTCAGCCCACCCACAATGGAGCAATCACAACTGACCTCTGTGAATTATTTGATGCATGCGTATGAGACAGCCATTTTTCATTCTTTCTTTACAAGATGGAAGGTAGATGCCATTTAAACATTGATCAAATAATGAACAAAGGTCCTGTTGCTACAGAGCTACATTGTATCCCCACCAGATTAACAGAAGATGAGGTGTTGTAAACAGATCTTTGGAAGAACTAAAAAAGCTGTGAAAACAATCATCAGCGGCCTGTGTTCCCACAGTCAATTTGATATATAGAACATATCGTTAAAATCTCAAAATAGTCGAATTAACTAATTATGACTACCAAAATCTGCGATTCTCCCTACCCTATTTATTACCTTTTGTTTATGGTCTTATCAATAATGATGAAAAAGTAGCTTCTTCTAAACAACATTACCCAATTCAAGACCAGAGTACAAAACCCATATCCTATTTAAGGCCAAAATGGCCAAAACTGATACCCTATTTATGACCAAAACGACTGAAAAACCATACCTTTTGGGGCCACACATACCCCTATAGTGCGTATAAGGGAGTACCCCCGCCCCGGGTGACAGTAGAAGTGGGTACCTGTCAAAAGCGGAGGTAAAGTTAAGGGCTAAGGAGCTAACCCTAAACAGGCCAACCCCCCTCTTTTGGAACTGCCCAAAGAAGTTGATCCCCAGGCCAGCATTGCAGTTCAGACAATACAGAGGAATGTACAATTAACCACTGGATAAAATTTGAATTCTGTCCAACATACATGTATATTTATGAACAACTTCACAGTACCCGGGGGGGTACTCCCAGAAAATTTGGTGGGGAGTGCTTCACCCCTTTGTTGATCTCTTCGGGGAAATCTGATATCCCCAAAGTTCGCCTCTAACTCTCAACATTGCTTATTTCTTACAGAGAAAAACCGTATTCAACAAGAGATACAGAAATAGGATACTAACCTTGAGTATACGCTTCAGCATGTCTTTTCCACCACACGCTCGTGGATACAGAGCTTCAACTGTGTTCACTTTCAGAAAAAAACGGCTTCTGTTAAATATGTTCCCGTTGTATACAGTGCAAACTATGGCCAGCAATACTTCATCCAGGTTGTTGTTAACATTATAGGCTATTGCACTTAGTGTTATCACCGAATCACGAACAATAAGAACCAAAAGTCGGAACAACACCAGTTTTGAATATTTGTAAAATCCGCCATTCGATGACAGAAGGCTCTCCGTTATTTTCCTTCAAAACAATACTAAGCTGTTCTCTTTTGCCAACAGTTTTGCTTCAAAAGTCGAAGAAATGTGCCTTCAAGATACTTCTATCCTCAGTATGGAAGGACACGGACCTGATGGTTTGCAAATAGAAGAAAATCTTCCCCAATCGAAACGCCATTTCTGCGCTTTGTGAAACGAGCTGCGCGGCACCGTTTAAACCGGATGTGACGTCACTTTTTGTTGGATGATCCAGTACAAAAAATTCAGGAGTCTTCTGCCCCGCCCCTGTATAGGCATCATCCAACAAAAAATGACGTCACATCCGGTTTAAACTGCGCTTCGCGGCTCGTTTCACAGAGCGAGAAAATGGCGTTTCGATTACTCACCATTTCCCTCTATTTGTAAAGCATCAGTTTCGTTTCATTTTATATTGAGGATGGAAGGATGTTTTAGACACATTACTTCGACTTTTTAAGCAAAAATTGCGGGAAAAGAGAAAAGTTTATTATTGTTTTGAAGCAAAATAACGGAGAGCCTTTCGTCATCGTCGGGCGAATTTTACACATTTGCAAAACTGGTGTTGTTCCGACTTTTGGTTCTTGTTCTTCGTGATTTAGTAATAACAATAAGTGCAATAGCCTATAATGTTAACAACAACCTGGATAAAGTATTGCTGGCCATAGTTTGCACTGTGTACTACGGGAACATAATTAACAGAAGCCGTTTAGCTCCGAAAGTCGCTGTCACCAGAGCTTTTGTTGCTCTTGGCTCACGTGTATTGGTAGAAGAGACAAGCTGGATCGCATGCTGAAGGTCAGTATCCCACATTCCTACATCTCTCGTTGAAGATTGTTGTTTTCGGTAAGATACAGTACATATTTATTGGTACTTTGGGGTCATCAGTCTCTTTCTCTTTGGTGAGTGCTTTTAAAACGCCCAGTAAAAACTTGATTCACGGCATGGAAGCTTATGTCTCGCTGGATCGAAATTCGAGCAAGATTTTTAAGTTCTAGTCCTCTTTAAAAGTAATTAAATCAATTATTCAAATCCAAGCCATCAGAGGGAATCTGCCATTGAAGCTGCCCTAAGTTAAGAACCTGTTTAAGGACCTTCCCCTTTAAAAATCGTGGGAGTGTTCTTTGAGGCAACACAGGTCCCATTTATATGGTCTCGGGTACCCGAGATAACCCTCCCCCTGGCCTGAGGCAACTTTATCAAAGTGTTTGTATGTGAAAATGTAGCCCCTGTAGGCCAAGTAAAAGTTGACCTTGCATGATTATTCGTAACTCTTATTGAATAATCAAATGTGCAACTATCCCTCTTTGTTTAAGTTTCCCTTAGTCATTTGATCACAGTGGGTTTTGCTGAGTTAATTTTCTCCTCTTTGATACAAATTGCTGCTATAAATCTTAAATCTAGGCATTACATGACACTCGCCATGTCGAGAGTTGTTCCAGTGAGGCGAGCCAAAGTGTTTATGTATACTCAAAGAAAAGTTGTTGGTTACTTTAGCTGCCAAGGCAAGTCAACTTGCCCACCTGAATTGTCTTGCCCCCAAGTCTGGTTCGTCATCCTCGTGTAAACAGTTGGTTGAATTTTGCAAAGAAATAAGTGAAAAGTTAGCTCTGCCAGGGTAACTCGGGGAAAGGGTTGTCTCTGGTACACAAGAGCCATTCTATTTTATTTCCATTTTCCCTCTTCCTCTTCCAACTGATTATGCAAAATATCCTGTCCAAAATCTTTATGGGTACTAGTACTGGTGTTTGAGAGTGTCATCTTTATCACTACTGTGGAATGTACCTCACCAAACAGCCACCCCGGTTAACACAGCCACCTTGTTATTATGGCCACTCTATTCTGGCTCAAACAAAAGCTCAGGCGGTCATTTTCTTATTTATTAATTATACAGTCAGATTTTTGTGGCCTGTTGGTGACCAGATTAACAGAATTCTGGCACATTGTAGGAGTAATTTGTATACAATTTACAGCAAGCAACAGGCATCATTTTGTTAGTGAAGTCCCATGCATTTATGTAACTCTTGATTATTTTGAGATTTTATCTTTATTATGTCATCAAGGCAATAATATTTTGATTCCTGCTCCAGCGGGAGGGAGGGCGGGAACTCTCCTCTATGTGCTATATATAGCTATGTGCAGTCCCAAAGGGTATGGTTATTCAGCCGTTTTGGTCATAAATACTCTAGGGTAAGGCTTTTGCCCTCTAGTCTTTAATTTGGTATGTTTTTTAGAATAAGCTACCTCGATTTTTATCATTATTGATAAGACCATCAACAAAAGTCCTTCAAAACTTATGTTTAGGGCAACTGTAGCAGTCGCAACAGTCATAAATGGGGTAGGGAAAATTGCAGATTATGGTCATAAATATGTTAAGGGTTTAACTTTTGTGAAGAGGGCTACACTGACCCCCACCCAATTTTTCTGGGATGTACCAAACACATTTTCTTAGCAGTTACTACAGTCTTGCTTTAGTAAATCAAAATAGTACTTGCTGCCAGGTACTTTATAAAAGTATAACCCCTCCAGAAGCCTTCACAAAGTACATGTAATATCAGGTGCCAACAATTTTTTTTTTTGCGGCTGATTAAAATTTGGTATTAAATTGTACTGAACTGGTGCAGATTTAATATACATTATATTTTGTCACGCTTAGTTCACTTATATATTTTAAGACTATGCAGCAGCAACTAGTACCTCTTATATGACCATGCAGTATAAACATGCTGAGTATATTCCAAACAAAAAAAAGTACATGTATATGTATTACTATCCTGCCTGGAAGAGTGTGTAGAGAGAGCACACAGTGCAGTGCCGTACTGTATGTCTTTTGTTAGGTATATAACCTTAAATTTAGAAGACTCGTATTGATCTTTTAGAATTCACAAAAAAGTTGATTTCTTGACAACTCTCCTTTAGCTGTGTCACTTCATAATAAATTAGCAGTTTGGTATGTTGTAGCATAGAACTTTAATTAATTAAGTTATTGCACCGGTATCACAGAGGTCATGGGTTGGAATCCAGTTCACACCTAATTTTTTTTTCAGGCTATAATTTCACCTTTGCTTAATTGTGTATAGTTGTCCCACTGACTTATACTTTAACATTATTTTTATCTTAAAGTTTGTTTATTTGTTTTATTGTGTGGTTCTAGAAAATGTCCATACCCACCCCAAGGAGATTATTGGAAATTCCAGGGATGGGGCGGGTCTCAAAAGCCAAACTTTTTAAAGAAAAGTGTTAATAAAAATTGGAATTTCCGTAGGGATGGGATGGGGAGATCTCTGTTTAATAAATCCATAAATAATATGTACAGACCCATTATCTGATGTTAAGACTGTGCAACAAATCCTGGCCAACGAGTTGCCAAGGTGTAGCATCCTTGTTAAAGTACCAAATTAAAGAAGATCAGCATGTTAGATGGGAGAGGGGAATTTTTCAAAATATCATAAACTAAAAATATATATATTTTCCAAACTCAATCATGTTAGTAGTGTTAGTGTTAGTGTCTTTATTTATTTATTTATTTATTTATTTATTAATGAATACCTGTAAAGGGATAGTCATACATTCTTGCAAATATTCAGGAAGTCTCCCATATACCATTTAGATCATCCAGTCCTCCAGGAAAGTTATGAAATTTATTGTCCAAGTAAACTACTGAACCATGGGCTCCAGTGGGGACAGTGCTATTACGATGCAATTTGCAGATGTGCTGCATAATATGAGCTCAACAGTTTTGTTACCATGGCAACAGACTGCATTTCAGACCTTCCCTGATATTCTAGGCTTTTCTGGCCACCTTATGGCCTTGATTAATGTAAATTTTCAAGCTGAAAATCACTGCATTATTGAAATTGGGTTAGAGGGGACTGGAAAAGATTGAGTTGCCAATTGGGAACATATTGTTATAGTCATATTAGTGTGTTGCCTGTAGAACTATAAGGCTACCAAGTTTCAATGATCTCTGCTGTATATATGGTCTGCACTTGATGTAATATTGGGTTTGGTGTATGACATCATCAGTCCTCTCATTTGCATATATTTTACACATTTTAAACTTAAATATCTCCAGAACTAATGCAGATATTTGCAAAGGTAAACAGCATTTGTAATCTATAGTGGAATTCTATTTGATACTCCTAAAAATTCTGAATCAAGGGGTAAAAATTTGATGATAGTAGCATGCTAAATCATTGAGTTGAATTTATGCTGCTGACATTTACATGTACTGTAAGGTGTTGAAGAGAATTTTGGAGGGGAATTTGATGTGTTTATTGAATTGCCAGAGGTTGGTTGGCTGGTTTTGTTATTGCTTTGTCATTATCTTCCATGTGTTTTTTTTTAAAGCAGAGTGGTTGGTGGCAAAAGCAAAACTGGCAATATTCTCACTTACCTGTGTTTCAAAAGTCATGTTTTTAGGTTTTTGTGGTCAATCTATTAGTAGCTGCACTGTCTTAAATTACAATAGAAAAGATGTGATATTAATTATGTAAGTTATACTTTGGTATCATTCATACCAAAATTATAGTAATTTTCTGGTTCAATGTTTGCCTCTGCATTAATTTCATTAAACTACTGTAGTTTATTTTTTAACCAAATTTAATTCTGTCAAAAGGGAGGTGGGAATCTGAGAGCAATAGTGAACTAGACCAACAAATATACAGAAATCTGCCACCATTGCTTTCATGGCTGAGTGGAGATCAATCTAAGTCAGACCAAAATTAGAAAAAAAATTACTGATTTATTGGAGGGTTGAAATGGGATCCTGGCTATGGGAGAGTAGGAATCAGGGCTGAGGGGGGTGGGTGGTGTGCTTGTGAATTTAAGAACCTCTCTGAAAGTGAAAACAAACTGTAGGTTTGAAAAGTTTAAAGCAGAGGTAAAAATTATACTTTAATATATCTTGTTTATTAAGGTGGTAATGAGCAAATACCCACTTAGGGTGAGTCATTGAAACAATGATGATGTTTGTCTTTTCTTAGGTGGTTACCTCCTGGCATATACACCCCACACAGGCATACAATGCTATGATTTAGATGATGCAACCTGCTTTCCCATGTTTAACATACATGTAAGAGTATCAGTGGACCAGTGTACAAGTGTGATTTCTCTACTGATAATGAGAATTATAATAAAGATACAAAGCCACTCTGGTGTGATTTATTTAATTATTCCTTAACAGTAAAGTGAACCAGTTAAACCAAAGATTGCACTCTGTAAGATCAAGTGTACAAAAATTAAATAGAAAATTTCACTACATCAATTTTATTAAGTAAACTTCTCTGCAAAATATATTTGGTATGTTGTTGTACTGGTAAGAATATAATTTGGAAATTTTTTATGGGAAATTTTTCCATTTAAAAATGTAGCTCAGATGCCACAACTATAGTTCTCCTTTCTGTGGTGTTTTCTTTTGTGGTAAATTGTGAAAACAAATTATGTTGACCTACATGTAAGTTAAAAAAATATACAAGTAGTAGCTCTTCTGAAAAAAAAAATAGTTAATTTGTTGTTGTTTCTCCCTGTTCAGTTTTTCGTTGAACATTTTTATTTTCCTAATAAGTAGTTTAGCTAGCCATAAAAATGTTTTGTTGTCTCTGAGACCATTTTCAAGATAAATAAGTGATTTGTATATAAAATTTGAATTTTTTTTTTTGGGGGGGGGGGGGTGAGGGTGGAGACCTTTTCAGAATTTCCCTACAAAGATGACAAGGTACAAGGGAAGGGGCAAACATAGAATTTTAAGTGTTAAAACATGTTTTCATTATCAGTTTGGGCCTCTCTGTGAAGCTGCATAGTATACTTGGGGATCATGTTATACCCATTTTAATTCAAAATGCAAATGGAAACTTGCATTGACAATCACTTAATCTCTTGGCACTGTTTTGTTTTTTAATAATTGCCTTTTTTCACAAAACAATAATTTGAACATCTTTGTTTCACAAGCTGGGAGGGGGGGGGGGGGGAGGGGTATTCTACAAAGTTTTAAATGGAAAGGCCTTATCCCAAGGTCCATTACCCCTTACCCTTTTGTATACATTTGTACCATTTTGATAGAAATTATGGCACCTCTTTTGTCGACCTTACATTGCAAAAGGGTAAATGTACCCCTTTAACAAACCTATTTAAGAATACTGTATCCCTTTTCTATTCCTTGGAAAGAAGTTAATTAATAATATAGAATCTCTTCATTCTGGCTGAGGAGAGTAAATGAGAGCTTTTCAACAACATTTTAGAACCAGAAGAATGGAATCCCTAAATGACAGCTTTTCCTACCCTTTCATACACCTCAACTTGTGAAATCCCTATCATTTTATACCTGAAGCCTGAAAAAGGTACTCATCCTGAGCTGAGCCTCCCCATATAGGTCATTATAGAGAGCCTTCCCAGATACACAAGTCAGGAACTCTTGGCAAGTACTGTAAGTAGAAGCTGGCTTTAGGACTGGTCTGAGCCAGCTTCTTCAGTTTTTTAGCACAAACTTGTTGCTCTCCGTCAATTTCTAGTAAAGGTAAAGGTAAAGTCTGCATACGAGCCAAGTGGCCCATCAGGCCGGACCTTATCCCAGTTTCTGTAGCATGAAGCGACTAGGAGTATTTCTACTCCCCCCTGGATGGGATGCTAGTCCATCGCAAGGTTACCCCCAGCATTAAGTTCGCCGGTACCCATTTATACACCTGGGTGGAGAGAGGCACTGTGAGAGTTAAGTGTCTTGCCCAAGAACACAACACAATGTCTCTGTCAATTTCTAGTACAAAACCTTTTCTTTGCTGATCTGGTCCAAGTTCACAGACACTAGCATCACTCTCACGACACTGACTCTATTACTGTCACTCACAGTCTGATTCTTCAGTTTCACTGCACCATGTTTCATCATCACTCATCATTGTTAGACTTGAGTTCATTAGCTTGTAAAATTCACCAGCCTGGCAGTGTCACTGTTGCTATTGCCTGTTCCCAGACTTCCTTTTCTGGCTAGGTGTAGGGGCATGAAATTTCACTACTGTTTACGAACAATTTGTTTAGATGGCATATTGAAAGACTGATGAATCACTGAAAATTGTCAGTATTGCTAGTGTTCTCTCATTTCCTTAGGGATTGAAATATCTTGATGCAAGATTACAAAGAGAAAGCACACTGAAATATAATGCACAATTTTTTGGTAACCTTTCAAAATGGGTTTCCAATATGACAGGGATTAATAGGTGAGGAACTTGGTCTGCAAACAGGGCAAATGAGAGGGTTTGAAGAAATTAAAGGTGCATGCTTGACCTCGGTGGGGGGGGGGGGGGTAATTGGAACTTAACACTGCTGACGTCTAACACTGTTGAAACGGAAAAATAAATTTGAGTATAAATGAGAAAAAACTACCACATGTCCAAATTACTTAATCGCCGTTAAAAACTAATCCTCTTGCTTTTTTTTAAGGGGTTCAAGGCCTGCCTGTAACGAAGCGTTTATCAATTAAGGGATTACCGTTAGGGAAAACATATCTTGTTTAAGGTTCTTAAACAATCGTAACATATTTTATGGCATCAGTTTGAGTCATGAGCAAACACATGACTTTGTGTTAGTGTCAATCGGCAAGAAAGTTCTGCAAAGCGCGTTATGTGTGTGGGTCTATTCTTGCAGTGATACGATTAACAGCACTCAAGTACTCTCGAGTGTTTGGCAACAGTAAATTTTCAAAAATGCGCTTCTGTTAATAAGGTTCTCCCATGTCTAGAAACCTGTCATTGTGCATTTTTCTTAGTATGATGCCTACCTAAGAGAATAGGATATTTGAATTG